>NW_028154554.1:27500-110075 GCF_965231275.1 Zosterops lateralis
AAGCAAGAAAGAAAGAAAGAAAGAAAGAGAGAGAGAGTCCTGGTGTTGTCATTACTAGCATCTGGAGCTTGACTGGAATCTGATGTTTGCTGCCCCCGGCAGTGCCCAGACGTGGCAGTTTCCAGGGCCTGGTGTCCTGGTCCAGGCAATTGGCAGCACCTGCAGTGCCTAGGTGGTACCTTTGCCGGCACCGGTGCCAGGCAGCTGGGCCAATTTCCTGCTGCTGGGGCCCTCGGGAGCCTGGCCGAGCAGGAAAGGTGAGGCTGAGGCAGGAGATCTCCTTGCGGCTGCAGCAAAGGCCGGGTGCACACACACCTTGCCGGCGCTGTGCCCTGGGCCAAGTAGGATTGTGGCCCAGGGGCTGCGCCTAACTTTCTTCTGGCAGGCAGCTTGTGAACATGGAGTGTGGAGAAGGCAGAGGTGACTGTCAGCTTTGTGCAGTCCTAGCAAAGGATGCTGCCTGTGAAGCAGCCTGGGAGCAGGCTTGACGGGCCAGCAGCGGCCAATTGAGAGGCCTTTTCTTCCCTGCGGGCTGAGGCCCTGAGCCTTGCCCTTTGCCAGGGCCCGTGAGTGCCTGCCCAGGGGCCTTTTGCACAGGGGTGAGAGAAGTGCTGCTGCAAGGCTGTCCTCAAGCTACTTTTGCTGCAGATGGAGCTGAGGACTGCTGATTGCTTGCAGTCTCAGGTGCTGTTTGTGTGCAGGTGCAAGTGCTGAGGGAGGGAGCAGCTCAGCTGGGGGCCAAGAAGTCTTCTTCTTTTGGCGGTTTTTGTTTCTTTCTTTGAACGACTCCCCCCTAGCAGCTCTGGGCGGGGCTGAGTAAGTGTATCTGAAACAGGCCTGTGGCACTGTGGGGGTGGCCAAGGTGATTTTCCTCGAGCTGTGTGCAGAGAAATAAATGCCCATCAGTCCCAGCCAGAGCAGTTCAGTGGCCGGTCAGTTTTGTTGCTTAGACGCAGCTCAGGACGCTTCCCTTTGGGCGTCTCCAGGGAGGTAACGCTGGGGCTGGCACGGCTGTGGTGTCACAAAGAGGGGGAATGTTTTGCTGCCCCCATTGTGATGTCACAAAGAGGGGGAACACAGGGGCTGCAATGGCTGTGGTGTCACAAAGAGGGGGAATGTTTTGCTGCCCCCATTGTGATGTCACAATGAGGGGGAACGCTGGGGCTGGCACGGCTGTGGTGTCACAAAGAGGGGGAATGTTGTGCTGCCCCCATTGTGATGTCACAAAGAGGAGGAACACAGGGGCTGCAATGGCTGTGGTGTCACAGAGTGGGAATGCAGGGGGTGCCGTGGTCTTTCTTTTAGTAAGTTTGGATCCTTGAAGTGTTTTGTAGGCCGTGTCAGTTTAATTGCGAGGGCTAAGGAAAAAGTGCGGAGCTGTGGAGGACTGAGGTGAAGTATCAGGGATTTGGAAAGGGGGAGGAAAAGAAAGCCAGAAAGCAAGAAAGCAAGAAAGCAAGAAAGCAAGAAAGCAAGAAAGAAAGCAAGAAAGAAAGCAAGAAAGCAAGAAAGAAAGCAAGAAAGAAAGCAAGAAAGCAAGAAAGCAAGAAAGCAAGAAAGAAAGAAAGAAAGAATGAGAGAGAGAGTCCTGGTGTTGTCATTACTAGCATCTGGAGCTTGACTGGAATCTGATGTTTGCTGCCCCCGGCAGTGCCCAGACGTGGCAGTTTCCAGGGCCTGGTGTCCTGGTCCAGGCAATTGGCAGCACCTGCAGTGCCTAGGTGGTACCTTTGCCGGCACCGGTGCCAGGCAGCTGGGCCAATTTCCTGCTGCTGGGGCCCTCGGGAGCCTGGCCGAGCAGGAAAGGTGAGGCTGAGGCAGGAGATCTCCTTGCGGCTGCAGCAAAGGCCGGGTGCACACACACCTTGCCGGCGCTGTGCCCTGGGCCAAGTAGGATTGTGGCCCAGGGGCTGCGCCTAACTTTCTTCTGGCAGGCAGCTTGTGAACATGGAGTGTGGAGAAGGCAGAGGTGACTGTCAGCTTTGTGCAGTCCTAGCAAAGGATGCTGCCTGTGAAGCAGCCTGGGAGCAGGCTTGACGGGCCAGCAGCGGCCAATTGAGAGGCCTTTTCTTCCCTGCGGGCTGAGGCCCTGAGCCTTGCCCTTTGCCAGGGCCCGTGAGTGCCTGCCCAGGGGCCTTTTGCACAGGGGTGAGAGAAGTGCTGCTGCAAGGCTGTCCTCAAGCTACTTTTGCTGCAGATGGAGCTGAGGACTGCTGATTGCTTGCAGTCTCAGGTGCTGTTTGTGTGCAGGTGCAAGTGCTGAGGGAGGGAGCAGCTCAGCTGGGGGCCAAGAAGTCTTCTTCTTTTGGCGGTTTTTGTTTCTTTCTTTGAACGACTCCCCCCTAGCAGCTCTGGGCGGGGCTGAGTAAGTGTATCTGAAACAGGCCTGTGGCACTGTGGGGGTGGCCAAGGTGATTTTCCTCGAGCTGTGTGCAGAGAAATAAATGCCCATCACTCCCAGCCAGAGCAGTTCAGTGGCCGGTCAGTTTTGTTGCTTAGACGCAGCTCAGGACGCTTCCCTTTGGGCGTCTCCAGGGAGGTAACGCTGGGGCTGGCACGGCTGTGGTGTCACAAAGAGGGGGAATGTTTTGCTGCCCCCATTGTGATGTCACAAAGAGGGGGAGCACAGGGGCTGCAATGGCTGTGGTGTCACAAAGAGGGGGAATGTTTTGCTGCCCCCATTGTGATGTCACAAAGAGGAGGAACACAGGAGCTGCAATGGCTGTGGTGTCACAAAGAGGGGGAATGTTTTGCTGCCCCCATTGTGATGTCACAAAGAGGGGGAGCACAGGGGCTGCAATGGCTGTGGTGTCACAAAGAGGGGGAATGTTGTGCTGCCCCCATTGTGATGTCACAATGAGGGGGAACACAGGGGCTGCAATGGCTGTGGTGTCACAAAGAGGGGGAATGTTGTGCTGCCCCCATTGTGATGTCACAAAGAGGGGGAACACTGGGGCTAGCACGGCTGTGGTGTCACAAAGAGGGGGAATGTTGTGCTGCCCCCATTGTTATGTCACAAAAAGGAGGAACACAGGGGCTGCAATGGCTGTGGTGTCACAAAGAGGGGGAATGTTGTGCTGCCCCCATTGTGATGTCACAAAGAGGGGGAGCACAGGGGCTGCAATGGCTGTGGTGTCACAAAGAGGGGGAATGTTGTGCTGCCCCCATTGTGATGTCACAAAGAGGAGGAACACAGGGGCTGCAATGGCTGTGGTGTCACAGAGTGGGAATGCAGGGGGTGCCGTGGTCTTTCTTTTAGTAAGTTTGGATCCTTGAAGTGTTTTGTAGGCCGTGTCAGTTTAATTGCGAGGGCTAAGGAAAAAGTGCGGAGGTGTGGAGGACTGAGGTGAAGTTGCAGGGATTTGAAAAGGGGGAGGAAAAGAAAGCAAGAAAGCAAGAAAGCAAGAAAGCAAGAAAGAAAGCAAGAAAGAAAGCAAGAAAGAAAGCATGAAAGAAAGCAAGAAAGCAAGAAAGAAAGCAAGAAAGCAAGCAAGAAAGAAAGAAAGAAAGAAAGAAAGAAAGAGAGAGAGTCCTGGTGTTGTCATTACTAGCATCTGGAGCTTGACTGGAATCTGATGTTTGCTGCCCCCGGCAGTGCCCAGACGTGGCAGTTTCCAGGGCCTGGTGTCCTGGTCCAGGCAATTGGCAGCACCTGCAGTGCCTAGGTGGTACCTTTGCCGGCACCGGTGCCAGGCAGCTGGGCCAATTTCCTGCTGCTGGGGCCCTCGGGAGCCTGGCCGAGCAGGAAAGGTGAGGCTGAGGCAGGAGATCTCCTTGCGGCTGCAGCAAAGGCCGGGTGCACACACACCTTGCCGGCGCTGTGCCCTGGGCCAAGTAGGATTGTGGCCCAGGGGCTGCGCCTAACTTTCTTCTGGCAGGCAGCTTGTGAACATGGAGTGTGGAGAAGGCAGAGGTGACTGTCAGCTTTGTGCAGTCCTAGCAAAGGATGCTGCCTGTGAAGCAGCCTGGGAGCAGGCTTGACGGGCCAGCAGCGGCCAATTGAGAGGCCTTTTCTTCCCTGCGGGCTGAGGCCCTGAGCCTTGCCCTTTGCCAGGGCCCGTGAGTGCCTGCCCAGGGGCCTTTTGCACAGGGGTGAGAGAAGTGCTGCTGCAAGGCTGTCCTCAAGCTACTTTTGCTGCAGATGGAGCTGAGGACTGCTGATTGCTTGCAGTCTCAGGTGCTGTTTGTGTGCAGGTGCAAGTGCTGAGGGAGGGAGCAGCTCAGCTGGGGGCCAAGAAGTCTTCTTCTTTTGGTGGTTTTTGTTTCTTTCTTTGAACGACTCCCCCCTAGCAGCTCTGGGCGGGGCTGAGTAAGTGTATCTGAAACAGGCCTGTGGCACTGTGGGGGTGGCCAAGGTGATTTTCCTCGAGCTGTGTGCAGAGAAATAAATGCCCATCAGTCCCAGCCAGAGCAGTTCAGTGGCCGGTCAGTTTTGTTGCTTAGACGCAGCTCAGGACGCTTCCCTTTGGGCGTCTCCAGGGAGGTAACGCTGGGGCTGGCACGGCTGTGGTGTCACAAAGAGGGGGAATGTTTTGCTGCCCCCATTGTAATGTCACAAAGAGGGGGAGCACAGGGGCTGCAATGGCTGTGGTGTCACAAAGAGGGGGAATGTTGTGCTGCCCCCATTGTGATGTCACAATGAGGGGGAACGCTGGGGCTGGCACGGCTGTGGTGTCACAAAGAGGGGGAATGTTGTGCTGCCCCCATTGTGATGTCACAAAGAGGAGGAACACAGGGGCTGCAATGGCTGTGGTGTCACAGAGTGGGAATGCAGGGGGTGCCGTGGTCTTTCTTTTAGTAAGTTTGGATCCTTGAAGTGTTTTGTAGGCCGTGTCAGTTTAATTGCGAGGGCTAAGGAAAAAGTGCGGAGCTGTGGAGGACTGAGGTGAAGTTGCAGGGATTTGAAAAGGGGGAGGAAAAGAAAGCCAGAAAGCAAGAAAGCAAGAAAGCAAGAAAGCAAGAAAGAAAGCAAGAAAGAAAGCAAGAAAGAAAGCAAGAAAGCAAGAAAGAAAGCAAGAAAGCTAGAAAGAAAGAAAGAAAGAAAGAGAGAGAGAGTCCTGGTGTTGTCATTACTAGCATCTGGAGCTTGACTGGAATCTGATGTTTGCTGCCCCCGGCAGTGCCCAGACGTGGCAGTTTCCAGGGCCTGGTGTCCTGGTCCAGGCAATTGGCAGCACCTGCAGTGCCTAGGTGGTACCTTTGCCGGCACCGGTGCCAGGCAGCTGGGCCAATTTCCTGCTGCTGGGGCCCTCGGGAGCCTGGCCGAGCAGGAAAGGTGAGGCTGAGGCAGGAGATCTCCTTGCGGCTGCAGCAAAGGCCGGGTGCACACACACCTTGCCGGCGCTGTGCCCTGGGCCAAGTAGGATTGTGGCCCAGGGGCTGCGCCTAACTTTCTTCTGGCAGGCAGCTTGTGAACATGGAGTGTGGAGAAGGCAGAGGTGACTGTCAGCTTTGTGCAGTCCTAGCAAAGGATGCTGCCTGTGAAGCAGCCTGGGAGCAGGCTTGACGGGCCAGCAGCGGCCAATTGAGAGGCCTTTTCTTCCCTGCGGGCTGAGGCCCTGAGCCTTGCCCTTTGCCAGGGCCCGTGAGTGCCTGCCCAGGGGCCTTTTGCACAGGGGTGAGAGAAGTGCTGCTGCAAGGCTGTCCTCAAGCTACTTTTGCTGCAGATGGAGCTGAGGACTGCTGATTGCTTGCAGTCTCAGGTGCTGTTTGTGTGCAGGTGCAAGTGCTGAGGGAGGGAGCAGCTCAGCTGGGGGCCAAGAAGTCTTCTTCTTTTGGCGGTTTTTGTTTCTTTCTTTGAACGACTCCCCCCTAGCAGCTCTGGGCGGGGCTGAGTAAGTGTATCTGAAACAGGCCTGTGGCACTGTGGGGGTGGCCAAGGTGATTTTCCTCGAGCTGTGTGCAGAGAAATAAATGCCCATCAGTCCCAGCCAGAGCAGTTCAGTGGCCGGTCAGTTTTGTTGCTTAGACGCAGCTCAGGACGCTTCCCTTTGGGCGTCTCCAGGGAGGTAACGCTGGGGCTGGCACGGCTGTGGTGTCACAAAGAGGGGGAATGTTTTGCTGCCCCCATTGTGATGTCACAAAGAGGGGGAGCACAGGGGCTGCAATGGCTGTGGTGTCACAAAGAGGGGGAATGTTGTGCTGCCCCCATTGTGATGTCACAATGAGGGGGAACGCTGGGGCTGGCACGGCTGTGGTGTCACAAAGAGGGGGAATGTTGTGCTGCCCCCATTGTGATGTCACAAAGAGGAGGAACACAGGGGCTGCAATGGCTGTGGTGTCACAGAGTGGGAATGCAGGGGGTGCCGTGGTCTTTCTTTTAGTAAGTTTGGATCCTTGAAGTGTTTTGTAGGCCGTGTCAGTTTAATTGGGAGGGCTAAGGAAAAAGTGCGGAGCTGTGGAGGACTGAGGTGAAGTATCAGGGATTTGGAAAGGGGGAGGAAAAGAAAGCCAGAAAGCAAGAAAGCAAGAAAGCAAGAAAGCAAGAAAGCAAGAAAGAAATCAAGAAAGAAAGCAAGAAAGCAAGAAAGAAAGCAAGAAAGAAAGCAAGAAAGCAAGAAAGCAAGAAAGAAAGAAAGAAAGAATGAGAGAGAGAGTCCTGGTGTTGTCATTACTAGCATCTGGAGCTTGACTGGAATCTGATGTTTGCTGCCCCCGGCAGTGCCCAGACGTGGCAGTTTCCAGGGCCTGGTGTCCTGGTCCAGGCAATTGGCAGCACCTGCAGTGCCTAGGTGGTACCTTTGCCGGCACCGGTGCCAGGCAGCTGGGCCAATTTCCTGCTGCTGGGGCCCTCGGGAGCCTGGCCGAGCAGGAAAGGTGAGGCTGAGGCAGGAGATCTCCTTGCGGCTGCAGCAAAGGCCGGGTGCACACACACCTTGCCGGCGCTGTGCCCTGGGCCAAGTAGGATTGTGGCCCAGGGGCTGCGCCTAACTTTCTTCTGGCAGGCAGCTTGTGAACATGGAGTGTGGAGAAGGCAGAGGTGACTGTCAGCTTTGTGCAGTCCTAGCAAAGGATGCTGCCTGTGAAGCAGCCTGGGAGCAGGCTTGACGGGCCAGCAGCGGCCAATTGAGAGGCCTTTTCTTCCCTGCGGGCTGAGGCCCTGAGCCTTGCCCTTTGCCAGGGCCCGTGAGTGCCTGCCCAGGGGCCTTTTGCACAGGGGTGAGAGAAGTGCTGCTGCAAGGCTGTCCTCAAGCTACTTTTGCTGCAGATGGAGCTGAGGACTGCTGATTGCTTGCAGTCTCAGGTGCTGTTTGTGTGCAGGTGCAAGTGCTGAGGGAGGGAGCAGCTCAGCTGGGGGCCAAGAAGTCTTCTTCTTTTGGCGGTTTTTGTTTCTTTCTTTGAACGACTCCCCCCTAGCAGCTCTGGGCGGGGCTGAGTAAGTGTATCTGAAACAGGCCTGTGGCACTGTGGGGGTGGCCAAGGTGATTTTCCTCGAGCTGTGTGCAGAGAAATAAATGCCCATCAGTCCCAGCCAGAGCAGTTCAGTGGCCGGTCAGTTTTGTTGCTTAGACGCAGCTCAGGACGCTTCCCTTTGGGCGTCTCCAGGGAGGTAACGCTGGGGCTGGCACGGCTGTGGTGTCACAAAGAGGGGGAATGTTTTGCTGCCCCCATTGTGATGTCACAAAGAGGGGGAGCACAGGGGCTGCAATGGCTGTGGTGTCACAAAGAGGGGGAATGTTGTGCTGCCCCCATTGTGATGTCACAATGAGGGGGAACGCTGGGGCTGGCACGGCTGTGGTGTCACAAAGAGGGGGAATGTTGTGCTGCCCCCATTGTGATGTCACAAAGAGGAGGAACACAGGGGCTGCAATGGCTGTGGTGTCACAGAGTGGGAATGCAGGGGGTGCCGTGGTCTTTCTTTTAGTAAGTTTGGATCCTTGAAGTGTTTTGTAGGCCGTGTCAGTTTAATTGGGAGGGCTAAGGAAAAAGTGCGGAGGTGTGGAGGACTGAGGTGAAGTTGCAGGGATTTGGAAAGGGGGAGGAAAAGAAAGCAAGAAAGCAAGAAAGAAAGCAAGAAAGAAAGCAAGCAAGAAAGAAAGAAAGCAAGAAAGAAAGCAAGAAAGAAAGCAAGAAAGCAAGAAAGCAAGAAAGAAAGAAAGAAAGAAAGAGAGAGAGAGTCCTGGTGTTGTCATTACTAGCATCTGGAGCTTGACTGGAATCTGATGTTTGCTGCCCCCGGCAGTGCCCAGACGTGGCAGTTTCCAGGGCCTGGTGTCCTGGTCCAGGCAATTGGCAGCACCTGCAGTGCCTAGGTGGTACCTTTGCCGGCACCGGTGCCAGGCAGCTGGGCCAATTTCCTGCTGCTGGGGCCCTCGGGAGCCTGGCCGAGCAGGAAAGGTGAGGCTGAGGCAGGAGATCTCCTTGCGGCTGCAGCAAAGGCCGGGTGCACACACACCTTGCCGGTGCTGTGCCCTGGGCCAAGTAGGATTGTGGCCCAGGGGCTGCGCCTAACTTTCTTCTGGCAGGCAGCTTGTGAACATGGAGTGTGGAGAAGGCAGAGGTGACTGTCAGCTTTGTGCAGTCCTAGCAAAGGATGCTGCCTGTGAAGCAGCCTGGGAGCAGGCTTGATGGGCCAGCAGCGGCCAATTGAGAGGCCTTTTCTTCCCTGCGGGCTGAGGCCCTGAGCCTTGCCCTTTGCCAGGGCCCGTGAGTGCCTGCCCAGGGGCCTTTTGCACAGGGGTGAGAGAAGTGCTGCTGCAAGGCTGTCCTCAAGCTACTTTTGCTGCAGATGGAGCTGAGGACTGCTGATTGCTTGCAGTCTCAGGTGCTGTTTGTGTGCAGGTGCAAGTGCTGAGGGAGGGAGCAGCTCAGCTGGGGGCCAAGAAGTCTTCTTCTTTTGGCGGTTTTTGTTTCTTTCTTTGAACGACTCCCCCCTAGCAGCTCTGGGCGGGGCTGAGTAAGTGTATCTGAAACAGGCCTGTGGCACTGTGGGGGTGGCCAAGGTGATTTTCCTCGAGCTGTGTGCAGAGAAATAAATGCCCATCAGTCCCAGCCAGAGCAGTTCAGTGGCCGGTCAGTTTTGTTGCTTAGACGCAGCTCAGGACGCTTCCCTTTGGGCGTCTCCAGGGAGGTAACGCTGGGGCTGGCACGGCTGTGGTGTCACAAAGAGGGGGAATGTTTTGCTGCCCCCATTGTGATGTCACAAAGAGGAGGAACACAGGGGCTGCAATGGCTGTGGCGTCACAAAGAGGGGGAATGTTGTGCTGCCCGCATTGTGATGTCACAAAGAGGGGGAACACAGGGGCTGCAATGGCTGTGGTGTCACAAAGAGGGGGAATGTTTTGCTGCCCCCATTGTGATGTCACAAAGAGGGGGAACACAGGGGCTGCAATGGCTGTGGTGTCACAAAGAGGGGGAATGTTGTGCTGCCCCCATTGTGATGTCACAATGAGGGGGAACGCTGGGGCTGGCACGGCTGTGGTGTCACAAAGAGGGGGAATGTTGTGCTGCCCCCATTGTGATGTCACAAAGAGGAGGAACACAGGGGCTGCAATGGCTGTGGTGTCACAGAGTGGGAATGCAGGGGGTGCCGTGGTCTTTCTTTTAGTAAGTTTGGATCCTTGAAGTGTTTTGTAGGCCGTGTCAGTTTAATTGGGAGGGCTAAGGAAAAAGTGCGGAGGTGTGGAGGACTGAGGTGAAGTTGCAGGGATTTGGAAAGGGGGAGGAAAAGGAAGCAAGAAAGCAAGAAAGCAAGAAAGCAAGAAAGAAAGCAAGAAAGAAAGCAAGAAAGAAAGCAAGAAAGAAAGCAAGAAAGAAAGCAAGAAAGCAAGAAAGCAAGCAAGAAAGAAAGAAAGAAAGAAAGAAAGAGAGAGAGAGTCCTGGTGTTGTCATTACTAGCATCTGGAGCTTGACTGGAATCTGATGTTTGCTGCCCCCGGCAGTGCCCAGACGTGGCAGTTTCCAGGGCCTGGTGTCCTGGTCCAGGCAATTGGCAGCACCTGCAGTGCCTAGGTGGTACCTTTGCCGGCACCGGTGCCAGGCAGCTGGGCCAATTTCCTGCTGCTGGGGCCCTCGGGAGCCTGGCCGAGCAGGAAAGGTGAGGCTGAGGCAGGAGATCTCCTTGCGGCTGCAGCAAAGGCCGGGTGCACACACACCTTGCCGGCGCTGTGCCCTGGGCCAAGTAGGATTGTGGCCCAGGGGCTGCGCCTAACTTTCTTCTGGCAGGCAGCTTGTGAACATGGAGTGTGGAGAAGGCAGAGGTGACTGTCAGCTTTGTGCAGTCCTAGCAAAGGATGCTGCCTGTGAAGCAGCCTGGGAGCAGGCTTGACGGGCCAGCAGCGGCCAATTGAGAGGCCTTTTCTTCCCTGCGGGCTGAGGCCCTGAGCCTTGCCCTTTGCCAGGGCCCGTGAGTGCCTGCCCAGGGGCCTTTTGCACAGGGGTGAGAGAAGTGCTGCTGCAAGGCTGTCCTCAAGCTACTTTTGCTGCAGATGGAGCTGAGGACTGCTGATTGCTTGCAGTCTCAGGTGCTGTTTGTGTGCAGGTGCAAGTGCTGAGGGAGGGAGCAGCTCAGCTGGGGGCCAAGAAGTCTTCTTCTTTTGGCGGTTTTTGTTTCTTTCTTTGAACGACTCCCCCCTAGCAGCTCTGGGCGGGGCTGAGTAAGTGTATCTGAAACAGGCCTGTGGCACTGTGGGGGTGGCCAAGGTGATTTTCCTCGAGCTGTGTGCAGAGAAATAAATGCCCATCAGTCCCAGCCAGAGCAGTTCAGTGGCCGGTCAGTTTTGTTGCTTAGACGCAGCTCAGGACGCTTCCCTTTGGGCGTCTCCAGGGAGGTAACGCTGGGGCTGGCACGGCTGTGGTGTCACAAAGAGGGGGAATGTTTTGCTGCCCCCATTGTGATGTCACAAAGAGGGGGAGCACAGGGGCTGCAATGGCTGTGGTGTCACAAAGAGGGGGAATGTTTTGCTGCCCCCATTGTGATGTCACAAAGAGGAGGAACACAGGGGCTGCAATGGCTGTGGTGTCACAAAGAGGGGGAATGTTTTGCTGCCCCCATTGTGATGTCACAAAGAGGGGGAACACAGGGGCTGCAATGGCTGTGGTGTCACAAAGAGGGGGAATGTTTTGCTGCCCCCATTGTGATGTCACAAAGAGGGGGAGCACAGGAGCTGCAATGGCTGTGGTGTCACAAAGAGGGGGAATGTTGTGCTGCCCCCATTGTGATGTCACAATGAGGGGGAACACTGGGGCTAGAAAGGCTGTGGTGTCACAAAGAGGGGGAATGTTGTTCTGCCCCCATTGTGATGTCACAATGAGGGGGAACGCTGGGGCTGGCACGGCTGTGGTGTCACAAAGAGGGGGAATGTTGTGCTGCCCCCATTGTGATGTCACAAAGAGGAGGAACACAGGGGCTGCAATGGCTGTGGTGTCACAGAGTGGGAATGCAGGGGGTGCCGTGGTCTTTCTTTTAGTAAGTTTGGATCCTTGAAGTGTTTTGTAGGCTGTGTCAGTTTAATTGGGAGGGCTAAGGAAAAAGTGCGGAGGTGTGGAGGACTGAGGTGAAGTTGCAGGGATTTGGAAAGGGGGAGGAAAAGAAAGCAAGAAAGCAAGAAAGCAAGAAAGCAAGAAAGAAAGCAAGAAAGAAAGCAAGAAAGAAAGCAAAAAAGAAAGCAAGAAAGCAAGAAAGCAAGAAAGCAAGAAAGCAAGAAAGCAAGAAAGAAAGAAAGAAAGAAAGAAAGAGAGAGAGAGTCCTGGTGTTGTCATTACTAGCATCTGGAGCTTGACTGGAATCTGATGTTTGCTTCCCCCTGCAGTGCCCAGACGTGGCAGTTTCCAGGGCCTGGTGTCCTGGTCCAGGCAATTGGCAGCACCTGCAGTGCCTAGGTGGTACCTTTGCCGGCACCGGTGCCAGGCAGCTGGGCCAATTTCCTGCTGCTGGGGCCCTCGGGAGCCTGGCCGAGCAGGAAAGGTGAGGCTGAGGCAGGAGATCTCCTTGCGGCTGCAGCAAAGGCCGGGTGCACACACACCTTGCCGGCGCTGTGCCCTGGGCCAAGTAGGATTGTGGCCCAGGGGCTGCGCCTAACTTTCTTCTGGCAGGCAGCTTGTGAACATGGAGTGTGGAGAAGGCAGAGGTGACTGTCAGCTTTGTGCAGTCCTAGCAAAGGATGCTGCCTGTGAAGCAGCCTGGGAGCAGGCTTGACGTGCCAGCAGCGGCCAATTGAGAGGCCTTTTCTTCCCTGCGGGCTGAGGCCTGAGCCTTGCCCTTTGCCAGGGCCCGTGAGTGCCTGCCCAGGGGCCTTTTGCACAGGGGTGAGAGAAGTGCTGCTGCAAGGCTGTCCTCAAGCTACTTTTGCTGCAGATGGAGCTGAGGACTGCTGATTGCTTGCAGTCTCAGGTGCTGTTTGTGTGCAGGTGCAAGTGCTGAGGGAGGGAGCAGCTCAGCTGGGGGCCAAGAAGTCTTCTTCTTTTGGCGGTTTTTGTTTCTTTCTTTGAACGACTCCCCCCTAGCAGCTCTGGGCGGGGCTGAGTAAGTGTATCTGAAACAGGCCTGTGGCACTGTGGGGGTGGCCAAGGTGATTTTCCTCGAGCTGTGTGCAGAGAAATAAATGCCCATCAGTCCCAGCCAGAGCAGTTCAGTGGCCGGTCAGTTTTGTTGCTTAGACGCAGCTCAGGACGCTTCCCTTTGGGCGTCTCCAGGGAGGTAACGCTGGGGCTGGCACGGCTGTGGTGTCACAAAGAGGGGGAATGTTTTGCTGCCCCCATTGTGATGTCACAAAGAGGAGGAGCACAGGGGCTGCAATGGCTGTGGTGTCACAAAGAGGGGGAATGTTTTGCTGCCCCCATTGTGATGTCACAAAGAGGGGGAACACAGGGGCTGCAATGGCTGTGGTGTCACAAAGAGGGGGAATGTTTTGCTGCCCCCATTGTGATGTCACAAAGAGGAGGAACACAGGGGCTGCAATGGCTGTGGTGTCACAAAGAGGGGGAATTGTGGGGGTGCTGGAATAGTATCATAAGTTTCTTAGTTGTAGGTTTGATGTGATTTGGACTTTAACCCTAGCCAGGTAAAGCTACTGTCTTGGAATGTGCTTATCAGAGGTTGATAAGAGTTGCCAAGACAACTCTAATCCTCTGCCCTGGGTTTCGATCGTCCTATTGTGTTTTCCCCCATCCCATTGTACTTCTCCCCCACATGTCCACCATCCCCCAGACCCCAGACCTTCAGGAGAGGTGTCTGACAGGGATTGGTGAGTCTCCCAGGGCCACATCCCAAATCCACCTGATTTGTTAATGTTGTGTATTGCATTTTGACCTTACCCACCTGGCTTTGTGTGATTGGTCTTGTAACCTGTATCCACCCCTGAGATTTTGGGGGAACAAAAATTCCCTGTAACCGAGGCCTGGGGTCACTCCCCAGAGGCACAGGCCTGGAATCAGGGACTGCCCCCTGAGTTACCCGAATAAAACCTTTTCTCCCTGAGCCTGGAGTGTCCCCTCTTTCTAACCACGGCCGAGACAGTTAAGGCAAAAGGGCTGCGGAACCAAAAACCCACGCGAAGGTACTGTTGGCGTATCACAGCTAGCAGGGCGGCCCAACTGACGCTGAGCTGACCTGAGAGACAGATACGCGAAGCAACAGACTGGCGCCCATTCGTGGGGCCTGCAGACGCCTTTTGACCCGCTGTGCCGTGGGAGCTGACACGGAGGCCTGAGGAAGACTCGGACCCTGTGACCCAGAGACCTTCTGAGAGGACGTCGCCTTGTCGTGTCCCGAGGTCTTCAGCATTTCACGGAGCCACTGGGGTTGCTAAAAAGCACCCCTGGTGGAAGAAGGGAACAGCTCCTGCCCAGAGGAGTCCCCTTCAGGCTTGTGGTTGCCCCAGCAACGTCTCCAGTGTCCCGAGGGCTTGGTGAGTATATTTCCTCTAAGGGAGGGGAGGATACTCACCACAGAGGCTTGGGAAGCCTCAGGGAACCCTAGGAGGGACGGGACAGGGGGGGACCGGGGGTCCACCCGAAGGAAGCCCTTACCCCTAGGAAAGGACGCCCACAGGGATTTGGGGGGTGGTTTTGCTGGGAAGGGGTGGTGGAAAAGGATAACAGCTAGTCGGAATGGGAAACGGACTAAACACCACCCAGAAAGAGGTTTTTAAAAGTTTAATTGGAGTTTTAATTGTTGCCAAAGTTAAATACTCAAAAAAGGAACTGAAAAAGTTTATTAGGTATTTGTTTTTGCATTTTCCGAATGTTAATTCGGACCAAGTGAACAGCATTTGGTTCTGGGAAAATGCTTCTAAAAAGTTGGAAAAATTAGGGAAGTCAGGAGACGTCCTGGCTGCAAAATTTGCATTCTGGCCGTGGCAAATAAAAGCTGCCTTAGAAGAGATCACAGGAATGCAAGATAACAAAGTTGCATTCTCTCACTGCCGTCCCTCAGTCCCTTCCCCCCATACCCCTCCCCCTGCCTCTCCCAAGTCCCCCCAACCCCCCCGGTCCCATTCCCCTGCCTCCCCGAAATCTCCCAAACCCCCCAGGTCTCCCCTTTTCCCCTCCCCGAAATCGCCCAAGCCCCCTAAATCCCCTAAAACCCCCCAAACCCCCCCAGGTATTTTAAAAAATGCTCCGGCCCCCCACAGTTCCCCCTCGCCGAGCATTTTGAGAATTCCTGGGTCCCCCGCTCCCCGCAGCCACGGCCGGGCTGCTCGGGGTTCCCGGGGCAGTCTGGCTGGCCAGAACGCCCAAACCCCCCCCACTACCCCCCCGATTTCCCCAGCCAACAAACCCAGAGTCCGTTTCTCATTCGCCGAGGAAGACCACCAGTCCCCAAATACCCCGGGTGGGTCCGGCAGCGAGAACGGCTGTGAGAAACCCCCGAAGGGAGACACAGAGACCCCCCCCTCCCCAGAGAACAAAGGAAAAGGCCTCCATAATGGCGGCAGCCACGAGGTGCAGCCATCACCTCTCTGTGCCCTTCCCCCTTCTTCTTGTTCCCAGAATGCCTTTCAGCCCCCTCCTACTGGCCCTTCCCTGTACCCGCCCCCTTTTCCCTCACAAGGCCTTCCCCCGCCCCTTCCCCCGCCCCTTCCCCCGCCCCTTCCCCCGCCCCTTCCACCGCCCCCACAGAGCCAGGGGTGGGGTTTACCCAACTCCTACTGTGAGGGCACCGCCCCAACTCCGCCCAGAACCTTCCCCCTGCCCGCCCCGCCCCCGGAGCAGGCGGTTCCTTCCTCCGGGAAGACTCCTTATCCACCCCACCCCCTTTTTCCCCAGCCATGGTTCCCGGAACCGATCTATCCCGAGCCATGTGGGCCCGGGGAAGCCCCACATCCCCCACCCCTGCTCCTGGGACCGGGAGGGGATCAGGGCAAAACCCCAACAGCGTGGAGCTCGCCGCTGCCCCCGGGGCTGTCGGCTGCCCCTCCCCCGCCGGCACTGCCGGCCCCTCCTCCCCCGCCGAGGCTGCCGGCTGCCCCGCCCCTGCCCGGGCTGCCGGCGCCTCCCCCAGTGCTGGGACCGCCCAGTGCTGGGACTGCCTGGGCTGCTGCTTCCCCCCCCCGGAACCGCCCCCGCCGGGGCTGCCGGCTGCCCCTCCTCCCCTGCCGGGGCTGCCGGCGCCCTTCCCGGAACCGCAGCCGCCCGCTCCCCTCCCCCCACCGAATGCCGGCGCTGCAGCCGCTTTTGCCGGGTTCCCGGGACAGTGGCTGAAAAGACCGGACTCCGTGGCCCCCCCTCCCTTTCTCCCCCCGCTGCAGCAGCACCCCACAGCGCCGTGGAGCCCCTTCCCTCCCCCCCACGGCGCGAGCGAGGCGCCGCCCCCGCCCCAGCCCGCCCCCCCGCGGCCCCCTCCCACAGGGGGAGCCCCACCGGCACCGCCCCCGCCCTACCCCCCACTCGGGAACACGGTGTCCCCGACTGCACCTTTTTTGGAAAATGCTTTTCCAAGCTTTCAACGGCCGCAGCCGCCCGTGCCACAGGCAGGCTGGGAGCAGCCCCCAGCTTACCACTGGGAACCTGAGGCAGCGGCTGGAGTCCGGGAGGGAGAGAAGCAGGAGCTCGAAAGTGCAAACACAGATGGGGTACCCACAGTTACTCCGGTGACATACCGAAGGAGCAGGGGGCAGGGAACCACGGTAGCCACCTGGAAAGCGTTGTCACAGACGCTTGTTAAAGACCTCATGAAGGCATTAAAGGAATATGGGCGACATAGCCCTTATTTCGAAGGCTTGTTGTTTACTTCCTTTGGTGGAATCACAGTTGTACCTTTTGATTTGAAGCAGATTTTCAAGTGCCTCTCAAGCAAAATGGAATTTGAGCTATGGGAGGTCACTTGGAGAAAACTGCTGAAAGCTGCATTGCCAGGTTTGCTGGAGGACCCAACCACAGCAACTGATAATGCAGGCAATCCTATTACCCTAAACCACCTGTTAGGGGAAGGGGATTGGAAAGCAGCCTCAGACCAGGCTACCAACATTCCCCAAAATGTCCTTGAGTTTGTAGCTAATCAAGCATGCAAAGCCTTTCTGAAAATGCGGCCCGATGGCCCCTCACAATATTACTTAGACATTTTTCAGGAACCACAAGAACCCTATGTCAAATTTGTGGAGCGACTTGCTTCAGCTGTGGAACAGCAATTTAATGGAGAGGAGGCACAGAAACAAGTGATTCAGCAGTTGGCTTTCTCTCATGCGAACGAGGAGTGCACTGCTGCAATAAATCTGATACCCAGAGAACCAGGCTCGACACCTCCTCTCAAAGAGATGCTACAAGCCGTCAGTGCCGTCGTCCCACGCTGCAGGAAACCAGCCCTTAGAGAGGGGAAAACGCGCCATAAAATCACCGCTGCGGCTGTGGAAACACCTAAAACACCAGAACCACACAAGAAGAACGCTCCTGCACGTGCTAACAGCCAGTGTTTTCTGTGTGGAAAAAGCGGTCACTGGATCAATCAGTGTCCATTGAAGGGACAATTCGACAATTTCTTAAAACAGGAAAGGGAACATGAGGGGAGGGAGAACAAAAAGAACACCAGAGTGTCAAAAAACTGATTCGAGAGCGCGGAACTGCCCAGCGTGACGATCCCAATCGGGCAGCCCAAACAACCCAAAAAGAAAAAAGGTTACCTAAATCAGATTTGTCTCTCTCTTCACAGGACCTGACAAAACAAGGGAAACCGAGGCACATAGTATTGCCTGAGCCATCAGGATCCTTGACAACAGCGGACAGGTATGGGCCATTTAGGCTCCAGTTGGCTGAGCCTCTTCACCTGCGGGACAGTCAGTGGCAAACAGCCATGGTCTCAAAAGAACCCGGCACGTGGCACATGGTGGAGACAAAATTTGTGGTCATTGGGGACTGTAAGTTCACCCCCTCAGACATACAGATCGCCCCTGGGACAATCACAACTGACCCAGAGCGATTTGTTGTGTGGCTCCGCAGTGAAAACCCACCCACCTTCCTACCAAAAGGGCAAATTATTGCCCAGGCCATCCCTGCAGTGCAAGGACTTGTAGTAAAGACTAGTCCAGAGGAAAGTGCCACAGAGAGTGGCAAAGGAGAAAGCGACAAAGACACCACTGTCGCTGTGGTAAAAAAGATAGGCTCAAACAGGCCAAAAGATTTCTGTAAGCTTTCTATGAGTGGGGAATCCAAACTCCTTAAAGGAGCTTGGGACACAGCTGCTGATGTGACGGTCGTCCCAGAAAGGATGTGGCCATCACATTGGGAACTGCAGGACATTGCCAAACATGTAAATGGTATTGGAGGCTTGCAACTAGCCAAGCAGTCAAAAAAGGCAGTGACAATTGAAGGGCCAAACGGGCAAGTAGCCACGCTACGCCCATTTGTTTTGGATTTTGATGAACCTCTGTGGGGAAGAGATTTGATGTCCCAATGGGGAGTCACGATTAACATTCCTGACCCTCCAAAGGTTTTTCAGGCAGTGGTCACTGAGGAGCGCCCTATACAGAAACTGAATTGGCTGTCAGATGAACCAATCTGGATAGAGCAGTGGCCACTTTCTAAACAGAAGTTAAAGGCGCTCAATGAGCTTGTGGAAGAACAGCTGAAAAAGGGCCACATTGAAGAGACCACTTCACCGTGGAACTCTCCAGTGTTTGTCATTCAGAAAGCAGATAAGACCAGGTGGAGGCTCCTCCATGACCTCCGCAAAATTAATGAGGTAATTGAGGACATGGGATCCCTGCAACCAGGGATGCCTGCCCCAAGCCTGCTCCCCGAAAACTGGAGTTTGACTGTAATTGACATAAAGGACTGTTTCTTTCACATTCCCCTCCATCCTGATGATGCCCCAAGGTTTGCATTCTCGGTGCCCACCTTGAACCGAGAGGCTCCACGAAAGAGGTATCAGTGGAGAGTCCTTCCGCAGGGTCTAAAAGTTTCGCCAGTGATCTGTCAAAGGTATGTTGCTTCCCTGCTCGCACCTGTGCGTGCAGCGGTGCCCCAAGTGATAATCCAGCATTATTTCGACGATGTGTTGATTTCTGCACCAACAGATGACCTGTTGGCACATGCCCTTGACCTCACCGTGGCTGCACTGGTTGATGCAGGTTTTGAACTACAGGAATCCAAAATTCAAAAGATGCCACCCTGGAAATACCTAGGGCTGGAAATTGGGAAGAGGACTATTGTTCCTCAAAGATTGGAAATCAAAACCCAAATTCAGACCCTTGCAGATGTCCATCAGCTGTGTGGAGCTCTGAATTGGGTGAGACCTTGGCTAGGTCTTTCTACCGAAGACCTGGCCCCCCTTTTCAATTTGTTAAAAGGGGGAGCTGAACTGAGTTCACCCAGGGCCCTCACCCCAGAGGCAAAAATTGCACTGGATAACATTCAACATGCATTGTCCACCAGACAGGCCAACAGATGCAAACCTGGCCTGCCTTTTCGTTTCATCATCTTAGGAAAGCTGCCACATCTCCATGGGATGATTTTTCAGTGGAACAACAAAACCCTCAAAAAATCAAGGGAGGTCCAAGGCAAAGAAGATCCTCTCTCTATTATAGAGTGGGTCTTTCTGAGCCACCACAGGACCAAAAGAATGACAAAGCCACAAGAATTGATGGCTGACCTGATTAGGAAAGCCAGAATGCGCCTTAGGGAACTGGCTGGTTGTGACTTTGAGTGCATTCACATGCCAATCAAATTGAAATCTGGTCAAATTACAAAAGCTATGCTAGAGCATCTGCTTCAAGAGAACGAAGCGCTGCAGTTTGCCCTAGATAACTACCCTGGTCAAATTTCTATTCATCGGCCTGCCCACAAAATTTTCAATTCGGATGCCCAATTTCGATTGGAATTAAAAAGTGTCCAAAGCAAGGAGCCTCTTAAGGCTCTAACCGTCTTCACTGACGCGTCCGGAAAGTCCCACAAATCAGTTATGACTTGGCGGGACCCCGTCACCCAGAGGTGGGAATCAGAGGTGGTTGAGGTGGAAGGATCACCTCAGGTTGCCGAGCTGGCCGCAGTCGTTAGAGCATTTGAGACGTTCCCTGGACCTTTCAATTTGGTAACAGATTCAAGTTATGTTGCAGGGATAGTTTCTAGAGCAGAACATTCTGTGCTGCAGGAGGTTTCCAACGTCACTCTGTTTAAGTTGCTTTCCAAGCTGGTCAAACTGATTTCCCACAGAAAGCAACCCTTTTATGTGATGCACACCAGGTCGCATACAGAGCTCCCAGGTTTCATAGCAGAGGGAAACAGGAGAGCCGATGCTCTCGCTGCCCCTGTGGAGGTAGCCCCTCTGCCAAACCGTTTTGAGCAAGCCAGAATCAGTCATCAGCTTCACCATCAAAACGCGCCAGGTCTGGTCAGGCAGTTCAACTTAACCCGTGACCAGGCCAAGGCGATTGTGACTGGTTGTCCGCAATGTCACAGGTATGCCATCCCATCCATGCCCACAGGCGTGAATCCCCGTGGTTTGTCCAGCTGTGAAGTGTGGCAGACAGACGTCACGCACTTTGCCCCCTTTGGGAGGCAGAAATACGTGCACGTCTCTGTGGACACATTCTCAGGAGCTGTTTTTGCTTCTGCCCACACAGGGGAGAAGGCTGGGGATGCTATCAAGCATCTCATCCAGGCTTTCTCTGTCCTGGGCATCCCAAAGTCCCTGAAAACAGACAATGGTCCAGCATACAGGTCCAAAGAATTCTGCAGTTTTCTGCAACAATGGGGAGTGGAACACAAAACTGGGATCCCCCACTCTCCGACAGGCCAGGCGATTGTAGAAAGGACTCATCAGAACCTCAAAAGAGTCCTCAGCCAGCAGCAACCGATTCTCAAGATTGAGCCACCGTCTGTAAGATTAGCCCGTGCCTTGTTCACGTTAAATTTTCTTAACTGTTCCTTTGAAACCATGAACCCGCCGGTGACAAGGCATTTCCGTGGGAGCTCACAGTTGGAGCCCCGGGAAAGGCCAAAGGTCCTTGTCAAGGATCCAGAAACGTTGAAAATACAGGGTCCCCATGATTTAGTAACCTGGGGACGTGGATACGCCTGCGTCTCCACTCCCACCGGTTTGCGGTGGATCCCCTCCAGAAATGTGAGACCCTATGTTCCCAAGGGTTCAGAAATGAAAGTACCCCAGGTCACTGTGGCCTCCTGGAGAAGAAGGAAAAAGGAGGAGGAGGATGCGGGCCCAGAGGCAAGTCCTCCCAGCCCAATTACTCTTCCCTCCTGGGTTTTCTGTCATGAAGTGGAAGCAGAAGAGCTGTTTCCCCCAGAGGAGTGTTTTCGATGGTTGTTTAACTGACCCCTTTCTTCTAAGTTACAGAACCGCAGTCCAGATGATCAGCATGGAGGTCCGCAGCACAGCAGTTTGTGCCCTTGCAGTGCTGCTCAGCTTCCTGTCGATAGCCACCCCCTGGATTGTTCCACAGCCCAAAACCAATGTATGGAAAACGCTCGCAAAGAGTCTAGGACAAGATCACATCTGCCTAGCCTCAGCAGCAGCCCAAGATCCCATGTCATCCTGCCTGGTAGGAATCCCTGTGAAAGAGAAGGAGTTTCCATTCTCACTCCTCCAGATACAACAAAAATACAACCGAAAACCTGTTGAAGCTAACCACTTTACAGAAATTGGTGATGCCCCTTCTGCCTTTGTTATAAATCCCCTTGCTTTTTGGAAAGAGTGGTTGCAGACACTCCCGCGTGCCCCCCAAGAGCCCCAAGAATTAGACCTTCTTGGGTCCTCAAAAGCTCCTTTTTGTGTTCACTTTCGTTACACCCCCCAAGACGAACACACCAGGTCATTTTATCATTTGTTGCAAATTAAGGATTCTTATATAGCAAAAAACTGGTGCACAAAAATTGCACATGTTACCACTCCTTCCACTGATGCTCACAGTCCCTTTCCCCGTTCCCTACCCAAAGGTTTTTTCCTTATTTGTGGTGACAGAGCTTTTACAGGCATTCCTGCTCGGCTGATCGGAGGCCCATGCACCTTAGGCAAGCTGAGCCTGTTTACTCCAAACATGACTCAAATCCTCAATTGGCACAGAAAAAATTCCTCTCTCCATGTACCAATCCAGAAAAGAGACCTAACAAGTCTCGACCCAGATTGTAATTCGGAAATCATCCACTGATCCAGGGCAAAGGCCACAGCCCTGACAGTTTTTTTACCCTGGGTCTCGATAGCAAAATCCATGGGAGAATTAGGCCGTTTAGAATGTTGGGTGGCCAAACAGGCAAATTTAACAACTCAAGCTATAAGTGACCTCCTATCAGATGAACAGATTACCAGGCAGGCAACCCTTCAGAACCGCGCCGCGATTGATTATTTACTTCTACTGAACCAACATTCATGTGAGGAGTTTGAAGGACTGTGTTGCTTCAACCTGTCATCTAAGGCTGAAAGCGTCAAAAAATCAATCCAGCAGCTGCGAGGAATGGTCGAGTCCATCAAACAAGAAACAGGAGACTGGTTTGACAACCTCTTCAAAGGTGTTGGACTCTCTAACATCGCCAGCTCGTGGATCAAAACCGGACTGTTGTTTCTGTTCATCATCTTAATTGTAGCCATTGCTTCTGGTTTGGTCAAAAGCCTGATCATGAATGCAATTTTCCCCACTACTGCCCCCTCAGTGCATTCAGTGACACCTGCCATCGAATTCCCACCAGACTCTGACTCCAGCAGCGAGTGTGACTCAGATATGTACACTCCAGACCAGTGACACAAATAAAAGAAAAAGGGGGAGGTGTGGGGGTGCTGGAATAGTATCATAAGTTTCTTAGTTGTAGGTTTGATGTGATTTGGACTTTAACCCTAGCCAGGTAAAGCTACTGTCTTGGAATGTGCTTATCAGAGGTTGATAAGAGTTGCCAAGACAACTCTAATCCTCTGCCCTGGGTTTCGATCGTCCTATTGTGTTTTCCCCCATCCCATTGTACTTCTCCCCCACACGTCCACCATCCCCCAGACCCCAGACCTTCAGGAGAGGTGTCTGACAGGGATTGGTGAGTCTCCCAGGGCCACATCCCAAATCCACCTGATTTGTTAATGTTGTGTATTGCATTTTGACCTTACCCACCTGGCTTTGTGTGATTGGTCTTGTAACCTGTATCCACCCCTGAGATTTTGGGGGAACAAAAACCCCCTGTAACCGAGGCCAGGGGTCACTCCCCAGAGGCACAGGCCTGGAACCAGGGACTGCCCCCTGAGTTACCCGAATAAAACCTTTTCTCCCTGAGCCTGGAGTGTCCCCTCTTTCTAACCACGGCCGAGACAGTTAAGGCAAAAGGGCTGCGGAACCAAAAACCCACGCGAAGGTACTGTTGGCGTATCACAGCTAGCAGGGCGGCCCAACTGACGCTGAGCTGACCTGAGAGACAGATACGCGAAGCAACAGAAAATGTTTTGCTGCCCCCATTGTGATGTCACAAAGAGGGGGAACACAGGGGCTGCAATGGCTGTGGTGTCACAAAGAGGGGGAATGTTTTGCTGCCCCCATTGTGATGTCACAAAGAGGGGGAGCACAGGGGCTGCAATGGCTGTGGTGTCACAAAGAGGGGGAATGTTGTGCTGCCCCCATTGTGATGTCACAATGAGGGGGAACACTGGGGCTAGCACGGCTGTGGTGTCACAAAGAGGGGGAATGTTGTGCTGCCCCCATTGTGATGTCACAAAGAGGAGGAACACAGGGGCTGCAATGGCTGTGGTGTCACAGAGTGGGAATGCAGGGGGTGCCGTGGTCTTTCTTTTAGTAAGTTTGGATCCTTGAAGTGTTTTGTAGGCCGTGTCAGTTTAATTGGGAGGGCTAAGGAAAAAGTGCGGAGGTGTGGAGGACTGAGGTGAAGTTGCAGGGATTTGGAAAGGGGGAGGAAAAGAAAGCCAGAAAGCAAGAAAGCAAGAAAGCAAGAAAGAAAGCAAGAAAGAAAGCAAGAAAGAAAGCAAGAAAGAAAGCAAGAAAGAAAGCAAGAAAGCAAGAAAGCAAGAAAGAAAGAAAGAAAGAAAGAGAGAGAGAGTCCTGGTGTTGTCATTACTAGCATCTGGAGCTTGACTGGAATCTGATGTTTGCTGCCCCCGGCAGTGCCCAGACGTGGCAGTTTCCAGGGCCTGGTGTCCTGGTCCAGGCAATTGGCAGCACCTGCAGTGCCTAGGTGGTACCTTTGCCGGCACCGGTGCCAGGCAGCTGGGCCAATTTCCTGCTGCTGGGGCCCTCGGGAGCCTGGCCGAGCAGGAAAGGTGAGGCTGAAGCAGGAGATCTCCTTGCGGCTGCAGCAAAGGCCGGGTGCACACACACCTTGCCGGCGCTGTGCCCTGGGCCAAGTAGGATTGTGGCCCAGGGGCTGCGCCTAACTTTCTTCTGGCAGGCAGCTTGTGAACATGGAGTGTGGAGAAGGCAGAGGTGACTGTCAGCTTTGTGCAGTCCTAGCAAAGGATGCTGCCTGTGAAGCAGCCTGGGAGCAGGCTTGACGGGCCAGCAGCGGCCAATTGAGAGGCCTTTTCTTCCCTGCGGGCTGAGGCCCTGAGCCTTGCCCTTTGCCAGGGCCCGTGAGTGCCTGCCCAGGGGCCTTTTGCACAGGGGTGAGAGAAGTGCTGCTGCAAGGCTGTCCTCAAGCTACTTTTGCTGCAGATGGAGCTGAGGACTGCTGATTGCTTGCAGTCTCAGGTGCTGTTTGTGTGCAGGTGCAAGTGCTGAGGGAGGGAGCAGCTCAGCTGGGGGCCAAGAAGTCTTCTTCTTTTGGCGGTTTTTGTTTCTTTCTTTGAACGACTCCCCCCTAGCAGCTCTGGGCGGGGCTGAGTAAGTGTATCTGAAACAGGCCTGTGGCACTGTGGGGGTGGCCAAGGTGATTTTCCTCGAGCTGTGTGCAGAGAAATAAATGCCCATCAGTCCCAGCCAGAGCAGTTCAGTGGCCGGTCAGGTTTGTTGCTTAGACGCAGCTCAGGACGCTTCCCTTTGGGCGTCTCCAGGGAGGTAACGCTGGGGCTGGCACGGCTGTGGTGTCACAAAGAGGGGGAATGTTTTGCTGCCCCCATTGTGATGTCACAAAGAGGGGGAGCACAGGGGCTGCAATGGCTGTGGTGTCACAAAGAGGGGGAATGTTTTGCTGCCCCCATTGTGATGTCACAAAGAGGGGGAACACAGGGGCTGCAATGGCTGTGGTGTCACAAAGAGGGGGAATGTTTTGCTGCCCCCATTGTGATGTCACAAAGAGGGGGAACACAGGGGCTGCAATGGCTGTGGTGTCACAAAGAGGGGGAATGTTTTGCTGCCCCCATTGTGATGTCACAAAGAGGAGGAACACAGGGGCTGCAATGGCTGTGGTGTCACAGAGTGGGAATGCAGGGGGTGCCGTGGTCTTTCTTTTAGTAAGTTTGGATCCTTGAAGTGTTTTGTAGGCCGTGTCAGTTTAATTGGGAGGGCTAAGGAAAAAGTGCAGAGGTGTGGAGGACTGAGGTGAAGTTGCAGGGATTTGGAAAGGGGGAGGAAAAGAAAGCAAGAAAGCAAGAAAGCAAGAAAGCAAGAAAGAAAGCAAGAAAGAAAGCAAGAAAGAAAGCAAGAAAGAAAGCAAGAAAGCAAGAAAGCAAGAAAGCAAGAAAGAAAGAAAGAAAGAGAGAGAGAGTCCTGGTGTTGTCATTACTAGCATCTGGAGCTTGACTGGAATCTGATGTTTGCTGCCCCCGGCAGTGCCCAGACGTGGCAGTTTCCAGGGCCTGGTGTCCTGGTCCAGGCAATTGGCAGCACCTGCAGTGCCTAGGTGGTACCTTTGCCGGCACCGGTGCCAGGCAGCTGGGCCAATTTCCTGCTGCTGGGGCCCTCGGGAGCCTGGCCGAGCAGGAAAGGTGAGGCTGAGGCAGGAGATCTCCTTGCGGCTGCAGCAAAGGCCGGGTGCACACACACCTTGCCGGCGCTGTGCCCTGGGCCAAGTAGGATTGTGGCCCAGGGGCTGCGCCTAACTTTCTTCTGGCAGGCAGCTTGTGAACATGGAGTGTGGAGAAGGCAGAGGTGACTGTCAGCTTTGTGCAGTCCTAGCAAAGGATGCTGCCTATGAAGCAGCCTGGGAGCAGGCTTGACGGGCCAGCAGCGGCCAATTGAGAGGCCTTTTCTTCCCTGCGGGCTGAGGCCCTGAGCCTTGCCCTTTGCCAGGGCCCGTGAGTGCCTGCCCAGGGGCCTTTTGCACAGGGGTGAGAGAAGTGCTGCTGCAAGGCTGTCCTCAAGCTACTTTTGCTGCAGATGGAGCTGAGGACTGCTGATTGCTTGCAGTCTCAGGTGCTGTTTGTGTGCAGGTGCAAGTGCTGAGGGAGGGAGCAGCTCAGCTGGGGGCCAAGAAGTCTTCTTCTTTTGGCGGTTTTTGTTTCTTTCTTTGAACGACTCCCCCCTAGCAGCTCTGGGCGGGGCTGAGTAAGTGTATCTGAAACAGGCCTGTGGCACTGTGGGGGTGGCCAAGGTGATTTTCCTCGAGCTGTGTGCAGAGAAATAAATGCCCATCAGTCCCAGCCAGAGCAGTTCAGTGGCCGGTCAGTTTTGTTGCTTAGACGCAGCTCAGGACGCTTCCCTTTGGGCGTCTCCAGGGAGGTAACGCTGGGGCTGGCACGGCTGTGGTGTCACAAAGAGGGGGAATGTTTTGCTGCCCCCATTGTGATGTCACAAAGAGGGGGAGCACAGGGGCTGCAATGGCTGTGGTGTCACAAAGAGGGGGAATGTTTTGCTGCCCCCATTGTGATGTCACAAAGAGGGGGAACACAGGGGCTGCAATGGCTGTGGTGTCACAAAGAGGGGGAATGTTTTGCTGCCCCCATTGTGATGTCACAAAGAGGAGGAACACAGGGGCTGCAATGGCTGTGGTGTCACAAAGAGGGGGAATGTTTTGCTGCCCCCATTGTGATGTCACAAAGAGGGGGAACACAGGGGCTGCAATGGCTGTGGTGTCACAAAGAGGGGGAATGTTTTGCTGCCCCC
Source organism: Zosterops lateralis (assembly GCF_965231275.1). Taxonomy (NCBI): domain Eukaryota; kingdom Metazoa; phylum Chordata; class Aves; order Passeriformes; family Zosteropidae; genus Zosterops; species Zosterops lateralis. The sequence continues at coordinate 53,855 of NW_028154554.1, forward strand.
ATTGTGATGTCACAAAGAGGGGGAGCACAGGAGCTGCAATGGCTGTGGTGTCACAAAGAGGGGGAATGTTGTGCTGCCCCCATTGTGATGTCACAATGAGGGGGAACACTGGGGCTAGCACGGCTGTGGTGTCACAAAGAGGGGGAATGTTGTGCTGCCCCCATTGTGATGTCACAATGAGGGGGAACACTGGGGCTAGCACGGCTGTGGTGTCACAAAGAGGGGGAATGTTGTGCTGCCCCCATTGTGATGTCACAAAGAGGAGGAACACAGGGGCTGCAATGGCTGTGGTGTCACAGAGTGGGAATGCAGGGGGTGCCGTGGTCTTTCTTTTAGTAAGTTTGGATCCTTGAAGTGTTTTGTAGGCCGTGTCAGTTTAATTGGGAGGGCTAAGGAAAAAGTGCGGAGGTGTGGAGGACTGAGGTGAAGTTGCAGGGATTTGGAAAGGGGGAGGAAAAGAAAGCAAGAAAGCAAGAAAGCAAGAAAGCAAGAAAGAAAGCAAGAAAGAAAGCAAGAAAGCAAGAAAGCAAGAAAGAAAGCAAGAAAGAAAGCAAGAAAGCAAGAAAGAAAGAAAGAAAGAAAGAAAAAAAGAGAGAGAGAGTCCTGGTGTTGTCATTACTAGCATCTGGAGCTTGACTGGAATCTGATGTTTGCTTCCCCCTGCAGTGCCCAGACGTGGCAGTTTCCAGGGCCTGGTGTCCTGGTCCAGGCAATTGGCAGCACCTGCAGTGCCTAGGTGGTACCTTTGCCGGCACCGGTGCCAGGCAGCTGGGCCAATTTCCTGCTGCTGGGGCCCTCGGGAGCCTGGCCGAGCAGGAAAGGTGAGGCTGAGGCAGGAGGTCTCCTTGTGGCTGCAGCAAAGGCCGGGTGCACACACACCTTGCCGGCGCTGTGCCCTGGGCCAAGTAGGATTGTGGCCCAGGGGCTGCGCCTAACTTTCTTCTGGCAGGCAGCTTGTGAACATGGAGTGTGGAGAAGGCAGAGGTGACTGTCAGCTTTGTGCAGTCCTAGCAAAGGATGCTGCCTGTGAAGCAGCCTGGGAGCAGGCTTGACGGGCCAGCAGCGGCCAATTGAGAGGCCTTTTCTTCCCTGCGGGCTGAGGCCCTGAGCCTTGCCCTTTGCCAGGGCCCGTGAGTGCCTGCCCAGGGGCCTTTTGCACAGGGGTGAGAGAAGTGCTGCTGCAAGGCTGTCCTCAAGCTACTTTTGCTGCAGATGGAGCTGAGGACTGCTGATTGCTTGCAGTCTCAGGTGCTGTTTGTGTGCAGGTGCAAGTGCTGAGGGAGGGAGCAGCTCAGCTGGGGGCCAAGAAGTCTTCTTCTTTTGGCGGTTTTTGTTTCTTTCTTTGAACGACTCCCCCCTAGCAGCTCTGGGCGGGGCTGAGTAAGTGTATCTGAAACAGGCCTGTGGCACTGTGGGGGTGGCCAAGGTGATTTTCCTCGAGCTGTGTGCAGAGAAATAAATGCCCATCAGTCCCAGCCAGAGCAGTTCAGTGGCCGGTCAGTTTTGTTGCTTAGACGCAGCTCAGGACGCTTCCCTTTGGGCGTCTCCAGGGAGGTAACGCTGGGGCTGGCACGGCTGTGGTGTCACAAAGAGGGGGAATGTTTTGCTGCCCCCATTGTGATGTCACAAAGAGGGGGAGCACAGGGGCTGCAATGGCTGTGGTGTCACAAAGAGGGGGAATGTTTTGCTGCCCCCATTGTGATGTCACAAAGAGGAGGAACACAGGGGCTGCAATGGCTGTGGTGTCACAAAGAGGGGGAATGTTTTGCTGCCCCCATTGTGATGTCACAAAGAGGGGGAACACAGGGGCTGCAATGGCTGTGGTGTCACAAAGAGGGGGAATGTTTTGCTGCCCCCATTGTGATGTCACAAAGAGGGGGAGCACAGGAGCTGCAATGGCTGTGGTGTCACAAAGAGGGGGAATGTTGTGCTGCCCCCATTGTGATGTCACAATGAGGGGGAACACTGGGGCTAGAAAGGCTGTGGTGTCACAAAGAGGGGGAATGTTGTTCTGCCCCCATTGTGATGTCACAATGAGGGGGAACGCTGGGGCTGGCACGGCTGTGGTGTCACAAAGAGGGGGAATGTTGTGCTGCCCCCATTGTGATGTCACAAAGAGGAGGAACACAGGGGCTGCAATGGCTGTGGTGTCACAGAGTGGGAATGCAGGGGGTGCCGTGGTCTTTCTTTTAGTAAGTTTGGATCCTTGAAGTGTTTTGTAGGCTGTGTCAGTTTAATTGGGAGGGCTAAGGAAAAAGTGCGGAGGTGTGGAGGACTGAGGTGAAGTTGCAGGGATTTGGAAAGGGGGAGGAAAAGAAAGCAAGAAAGCAAGAAAGCAAGAAAGCAAGAAAGAAAGCAAGAAAGAAAGCAAGAAAGAAAGCAAAAAAGAAAGCAAGAAAGCAAGAAAGCAAGAAAGCAAGAAAGCAAGAAAGCAAGAAAGAAAGAAAGAAAGAAAGAAAGAGAGAGAGAGTCCTGGTGTTGTCATTACTAGCATCTGGAGCTTGACTGGAATCTGATGTTTGCTTCCCCCTGCAGTGCCCAGACGTGGCAGTTTCCAGGGCCTGGTGTCCTGGTCCAGGCAATTGGCAGCACCTGCAGTGCCTAGGTGGTACCTTTGCTGGCACCGGTGCCAGGCAGCTGGGCCAATTTCCTGCTGCTGGGGCCCTCGGGAGCCTGGCCGAGCAGGAAAGGTGAGGCTGAGGCAGGAGATCTCCTTGCGGCTGCAGCAAAGGCCGGGTGCACACACACCTTGCCGGCGCTGTGCCCTGGGCCAAGTAGGATTGTGGCCCAGGGGCTGCGCCTAACTTTCTTCTGGCAGGCAGCTTGTGAACATGGAGTGTGGAGAAGGCAGAGGTGACTGTCAGCTTTGTGCAGTCCTAGCAAAGGATGCTGCCTGTGAAGCAGCCTGGGAGCAGGCTTGACGTGCCAGCAGCGGCCAATTGAGAGGCCTTTTCTTCCCTGCGGGCTGAGGCCTGAGCCTTGCCCTTTGCCAGGGCCCGTGAGTGCCTGCCCAGGGGCCTTTTGCACAGGGGTGAGAGAAGTGCTGCTGCAAGGCTGTCCTCAAGCTACTTTTGCTGCAGATGGAGCTGAGGACTGCTGATTGCTTGCAGTCTCAGGTGCTGTTTGTGTGCAGGTGCAAGTGCTGAGGGAGGGAGCAGCTCAGCTGGGGGCCAAGAAGTCTTCTTCTTTTGGCGGTTTTTGTTTCTTTCTTTGAACGACTCCCCCCTAGCAGCTCTGGGCGGGGCTGAGTAAGTGTATCTGAAACAGGCCTGTGGCACTGTGGGGGTGGCCAAGGTGATTTTCCTCGAGCTGTGTGCAGAGAAATAAATGCCCATCAGTCCCAGCCAGAGCAGTTCAGTGGCCGGTCAGTTTTGTTGCTTAGACGCAGCTCAGGACGCTTCCCTTTGGGCGTCTCCAGGGAGGTAACGCTGGGGCTGGCACGGCTGTGGTGTCACAAAGAGGGGGAATGTTTTGCTGCCCCCATTGTGATGTCACAAAGAGGAGGAGCACAGGGGCTGCAATGGCTGTGGTGTCACAAAGAGGGGGAATGTTTTGCTGCCCCCATTGTGATGTCACAAAGAGGGGGAACACAGGGGCTGCAATGGCTGTGGTGTCACAAAGAGGGGGAATGTTTTGCTGCCCCCATTGTGATGTCACAAAGAGGAGGAACACAGGGGCTGCAATGGCTGTGGTGTCACAAAGAGGGGGAATTGTGGGGGTGCTGGAATAGTATCATAAGTTTCTTAGTTGTAGGTTTGATGTGATTTGGACTTTAACCCTAGCCAGGTAAAGCTACTGTCTTGGAATGTGCTTATCAGAGGTTGATAAGAGTTGCCAAGACAACTCTAATCCTCTGCCCTGGGTTTCGATCGTCCTATTGTGTTTTCCCCCATCCCATTGTACTTCTCCCCCACATGTCCACCATCCCCCAGACCCCAGACCTTCAGGAGAGGTGTCTGACAGGGATTGGTGAGTCTCCCAGGGCCACATCCCAAATCCACCTGATTTGTTAATGTTGTGTATTGCATTTTGACCTTACCCACCTGGCTTTGTGTGATTGGTCTTGTAACCTGTATCCACCCCTGAGATTTTGGGGGAACAAAAATTCCCTGTAACCGAGGCCCGGGGTCACTCCCCAGAGGCACAGGCCTGGAATCAGGGACTGCCCCCTGAGTTACCCGAATAAAACCTTTTCTCCCTGAGCCTGGAGTGTCCCCTCTTTCTAACCACGGCCGAGACAGTTAAGGCAAAAGGGCTGCGGAACCAAAAACCCACGCGAAGGTACTGTTGGCGTATCACAGCTAGCAGGGCGGCCCAACTGACGCTGAGCTGACCTGAGAGACAGATACGCGAAGCAACAGACTGGCGCCCATTTGTGGGGCCTGCAGACGCCTTTTGACCCGCTGTGCCGTGGGAGCTGACACGGAGGCCTGAGGAAGACTCGGACCCTGTGACCCAGAGACCTTCTGAGAGGACGTCGCCTTGTCGTGTCCCGAGGTCTTCAGCATTTCACGGAGCCACTGGGGTTGCTAAAAAGCACCCCTGGTGGAAGAAGGGAACAGCTCCTGCCCAGAGGAGTCCCCTTCAGGCTTGTGGTTGCCCCAGCAACGTCTCCAGTGTCCCGAGGGCTTGGTGAGTATATTTCCTCTAAGGGAGGGGAGGATACTCACCACAGAGGCTTGGGAAGCCTCAGGGAACCCTAGGAGGGACGGGACAGGGGGGGACCGGGGGTCCACCCGAAGGAAGCCCTTACCCCTAGGAAAGGACGCCCACAGGGATTTGGGGGGTGGTTTTGCTGGGAAGGGGTGGTGGAAAAGGATAACAGCTAGTCGGAATGGGAAACGGACTAAACACCACCCAGAAAGAGGTTTTTAAAAGTTTAATTGGAGTTTTAATTGTTGCCAAAGTTAAATACTCAAAAAAGGAACTGAAAAAGTTTATTAGGTATTTGTTTTTGCATTTTCCGAATGTTAATTCGGACCAAGTGAACAGCATTTGGTTCTGGGAAAATGCTTCTAAAAAGTTGGAAAAATTAGGGAAGTCAGGAGACGTCCTGGCTGCAAAATTTGCATTCTGGCCGTGGCAAATAAAAGCTGCCTTAGAAGAGATCACAGGAATGCAAGATAACAAAGTTGCATTCTCTCACTGCCGTCCCTCAGTCCCTTCCCCCCATACCCCTCCCCCTGCCTCTCCCAAGTCCCCCCAACCCCCCCGGTCCCATTCCCCTGCCTCCCCGAAATCTCCCAAACCCCCCAGGTCTCCCCTTTTCCCCTCCCCGAAATCGCCCAAGCCCCCTAAATCCCCTAAAACCCCCCAAACCCCCCCAGGTATTTTAAAAAATGCTCCGGCCCCCCACAGTTCCCCCTCGCCGAGCATTTTGAGAATTCCTGGGTCCCCCGCTCCCCGCAGCCACGGCCGGGCTGCTCGGGGTTCCCGGGGCAGTCTGGCTGGCCAGAACGCCCAAACCCCCCCCACTACCCCCCCGATTTCCCCAGCCAACAAACCCAGAGTCCGTTTCTCATTCGCCGAGGAAGACCACCAGTCCCCAAATACCCCGGGTGGGTCCGGCAGCGAGAACGGCTGTGAGAAACCCCCGAAGGGAGACACAGAGACCCCCCCCTCCCCAGAGAACAAAGGAAAAGGCCTCCATAATGGCGGCAGCCACGAGGTGCAGCCATCACCTCTCTGTGCCCTTCCCCCTTCTTCTTGTTCCCAGAATGCCTTTCAGCCCCCTCCTACTGGCCCTTCCCTGTACCCGCCCCCTTTTCCCTCACAAGGCCTTCCCCCGCCCCTTCCCCCGCCCCTTCCCCCGCCCCTTCCCCCGCCCCTTCCACCGCCCCCACAGAGCCAGGGGTGGGGTTTACCCAACTCCTACTGTGAGGGCACCGCCCCAACTCCGCCCAGAACCTTCCCCCTGCCCGCCCCGCCCCCGGAGCAGGCGGTTCCTTCCTCCGGGAAGACTCCTTATCCACCCCACCCCCTTTTTCCCCAGCCATGGTTCCCGGAACCGATCTATCCCGAGCCATGTGGGCCCGGGGAAGCCCCACATCCCCCACCCCTGCTCCTGGGACCGGGAGGGGATCAGGGCAAAACCCCAACAGCGTGGAGCTCGCCGCTGCCCCCGGGGCTGTCGGCTGCCCCTCCCCCGCCGGCACTGCCGGCCCCTCCTCCCCCGCCGAGGCTGCCGGCTGCCCCGCCCCTGCCCGGGCTGCCGGCGCCTCCCCCAGTGCTGGGACCGCCCAGTGCTGGGACTGCCTGGGCTGCTGCTTCCCCCCCCCGGAACCGCCCCCGCCGGGGCTGCCGGCTGCCCCTCCTCCCCTGCCGGGGCTGCCGGCGCCCTTCCCGGAACCGCAGCCGCCCGCTCCCCTCCCCCCACCGAATGCCGGCGCTGCAGCCGCTTTTGCCGGGTTCCCGGGACAGTGGCTGAAAAGACCGGACTCCGTGGCCCCCCCTCCCTTTCTCCCCCCGCTGCAGCAGCACCCCACAGCGCCGTGGAGCCCCTTCCCTCCCCCCCACGGCGCGAGCGAGGCGCCGCCCCCGCCCCAGCCCGCCCCCCCGCGGCCCCCTCCCACAGGGGGAGCCCCACCGGCACCGCCCCCGCCCTACCCCCCACTCGGGAACACGGTGTCCCCGACTGCACCTTTTTTGGAAAATGCTTTTCCAAGCTTTCAACGGCCACAGCCGCCCGTGCCACAGGCAGGCTGGGAGCAGCCCCCAGCTTACCACTGGGAACCTGAGGCAGCGGCTGGAGTCCGGGAGGGAGAGAAGCAGGAGCTCGAAAGTGCAAACACAGATGGGGTACCCACAGTTACTCCGGTGACATACCGAAGGAGCAGGGGGCAGGGAACCACGGTAGCCACCTGGAAAGCGTTGTCACAGACGCTTGTTAAAGACCTCATGAAGGCATTAAAGGAATATGGGCGACATAGCCCTTATTTCGAAGGCTTGTTGTTTACTTCCTTTGGTGGAATCACAGTTGTACCTTTTGATTTGAAGCAGATTTTCAAGTGCCTCTCAAGCAAAATGGAATTTGAGCTATGGGAGGTCACTTGGAGAAAACTGCTGAAAGCTGCATTGCCAGGTTTGCTGGAGGACCCAACCACAGCAACTGATAATGCAGGCAATCCTATTACCCTAAACCACCTGTTAGGGGAAGGGGATTGGAAAGCAGCCTCAGACCAGGCTACCAACATTCCCCAAAATGTCCTTGAGTTTGTAGCTAATCAAGCATGCAAAGCCTTTCTGAAAATGCGGCCCGATGGCCCCTCACAATATTACTTAGACATTTTTCAGGAACCACAAGAACCCTATGTCAAATTTGTGGAGCGACTTGCTTCAGCTGTGGAACAGCAATTTAATGGAGAGGAGGCACAGAAACAAGTGATTCAGCAGTTGGCTTTCTCTCATGCGAACGAGGAGTGCACTGCTGCAATAAATCTGATACCCAGAGAACCAGGCTCGACACCTCCTCTCAAAGAGATGCTACAAGCCGTCAGTGCCGTCGTCCCACGCTGCAGGAAACCAGCCCTTAGAGAGGGGAAAACGCGCCATAAAATCACCGCTGCGGCTGTGGAAACACCTAAAACACCAGAACCACACAAGAAGAACGCTCCTGCACGTGCTAACAGCCAGTGTTTTCTGTGTGGAAAAAGCGGTCACTGGATCAATCAGTGTCCATTGAAGGGACAATTCGACAATTTCTTAAAACAGGAAAGGGAACATGAGGGGAGGGAGAACAAAAAGAACACCAGAGTGTCAAAAAACTGATTCGAGAGCGCGGAACTGCCCAGCGTGACGATCCCAATCGGGCAGCCCAAACAACCCAAAAAGAAAGAAGGTTACCTAAATCAGATTTGTCTCTCTCTTCACAGGACCTGACAAAACAAGGGAAACCGAGGCACATAGTATTGCCTGAGCCATCAGGATCCTTGACAACAGCGGACAGGTATGGGCCATTTAGGCTCCAGTTGGCTGAGCCTCTTCACCTGCGGGACAGTCAGTGGCAAACAGCCATGGTCTCAAAAGAACCCGGCACGTGGCACATGGTGGAGACAAAATTTGTGGTCATTGGGGACTGTAAGTTCACCCCCTCAGACATACAGATCGCCCCTGGGACAATCACAACTGACCCAGAGCGATTTGTTGTGTGGCTCCGCAGTGAAAACCCACCCACCTTCCTACCAAAAGGGCAAATTATTGCCCAGGCCATCCCTGCAGTGCAAGGACTTGTAGTAAAGACTAGTCCAGAGGAAAGTGCCACAGAGAGTGGCAAAGGAGAAAGCGACAAAGACACCACTGTCGCTGTGGTAAAAAAGATAGGCTCAAACAGGCCAAAAGATTTCTGTAAGCTTTCTATGAGTGGGGAATCCAAACTCCTTAAAGGAGCTTGGGACACAGCTGCTGATGTGACGGTCGTCCCAGAAAGGATGTGGCCATCACATTGGGAACTGCAGGACATTGCCAAACATGTAAATGGTATTGGAGGCTTGCAACTAGCCAAGCAGTCAAAAAAGGCAGTGACAATTGAAGGGCCAAACGGGCAAGTAGCCACGCTACGCCCATTTGTTTTGGATTTTGATGAACCTCTGTGGGGAAGAGATTTGATGTCCCAATGGGGAGTCACGATTAACATTCCTGACCCTCCAAAGGTTTTTCAGGCAGTGGTCACTGAGGAGCGCCCTATACAGAAACTGAATTGGCTGTCAGATGAACCAATCTGGATAGAGCAGTGGCCACTTTCTAAACAGAAGTTAAAGGCGCTCAATGAGCTTGTGGAAGAACAGCTGAAAAAGGGCCACATTGAAGAGACCACTTCACCGTGGAACTCTCCAGTGTTTGTCATTCAGAAAGCAGATAAGACCAGGTGGAGGCTCCTCCATGACCTCCGCAAAATTAATGAGGTAATTGAGGACATGGGATCCCTGCAACCAGGGATGCCTGCCCCAAGCCTGCTCCCCGAAAACTGGAGTTTGACTGTAATTGACATAAAGGACTGTTTCTTTCACATTCCCCTCCATCCTGATGATGCCCCAAGGTTTGCATTCTCGGTGCCCACCTTGAACCGAGAGGCTCCACGAAAGAGGTATCAGTGGAGAGTCCTTCCGCAGGGTCTAAAAGTTTCGCCAGTGATCTGTCAAAGGTATGTTGCTTCCCTGCTCGCACCTGTGCGTGCAGCGGTGCCCCAAGTGATAATCCAGCATTATTTCGACGATGTGTTGATTTCTGCACCAACAGATGACCTGTTGGCACATGCCCTTGACCTCACCGTGGCTGCACTGGTTGATGCAGGTTTTGAACTACAGGAATCCAAAATTCAAAAGATGCCACCCTGGAAATACCTAGGGCTGGAAATTGGGAAGAGGACTATTGTTCCTCAAAGATTGGAAATCAAAACCCAAATTCAGACCCTTGCAGATGTCCATCAGCTGTGTGGAGCTCTGAATTGGGTGAGACCTTGGCTAGGTCTTTCTACCGAAGACCTGGCCCCCCTTTTCAATTTGTTAAAAGGGGGAGCTGAACTGAGTTCACCCAGGGCCCTCACCCCAGAGGCAAAAATTGCACTGGATAACATTCAACATGCATTGTCCACCAGACAGGCCAACAGATGCAAACCTGGCCTGCCTTTTCGTTTCATCATCTTAGGAAAGCTGCCACATCTCCATGGGATGATTTTTCAGTGGAACAACAAAACCCTCAAAAAATCAAGGGAGGTCCAAGGCAAAGAAGATCCTCTCTCTATTATAGAGTGGGTCTTTCTGAGCCACCACAGGACCAAAAGAATGACAAAGCCACAAGAATTGATGGCTGACCTGATTAGGAAAGCCAGAATGCGCCTTAGGGAACTGGCTGGTTGTGACTTTGAGTGCATTCACATGCCAATCAAATTGAAATCTGGTCAAATTACAAAAGCTATGCTAGAGCATCTGCTTCAAGAGAACGAAGCGCTGCAGTTTGCCCTAGATAACTACCCTGGTCAAATTTCTATTCATCGGCCTGCCCACAAAATTTTCAATTCGGATGCCCAATTTCGATTGGAATTAAAAAGTGTCCAAAGCAAGGAGCCTCTTAAGGCTCTAACCGTCTTCACTGACGCGTCCGGAAAGTCCCACAAATCAGTTATGACTTGGCGGGACCCCGTCACCCAGAGGTGGGAATCAGAGGTGGTTGAGGTGGAAGGATCACCTCAGGTTGCCGAGCTGGCCGCAGTCGTTAGAGCATTTGAGACGTTCCCTGGACCTTTCAATTTGGTAACAGATTCAAGTTATGTTGCAGGGATAGTTTCTAGAGCAGAACATTCTGTGCTGCAGGAGGTTTCCAACGTCACTCTGTTTAAGTTGCTTTCCAAGCTGGTCAAACTGATTTCCCACAGAAAGCAACCCTTTTATGTGATGCACACCAGGTCGCATACAGAGCTCCCAGGTTTCATAGCAGAGGGAAACAGGAGAGCCGATGCTCTCGCTGCCCCTGTGGAGGTAGCCCCTCTGCCAAACCGTTTTGAGCAAGCCAGAATCAGTCATCAGCTTCACCATCAAAACGCGCCAGGTCTGGTCAGGCAGTTCAACTTAACCCGTGACCAGGCCAAGGCGATTGTGACTGGTTGTCCGCAATGTCACAGGTATGCCATCCCATCCATGCCCACAGGCGTGAATCCCCGTGGTTTGTCCAGCTGTGAAGTGTGGCAGACAGACGTCACGCACTTTGCCCCCTTTGGGAGGCAGAAATACGTGCACGTCTCTGTGGACACATTCTCAGGAGCTGTTTTTGCTTCTGCCCACACAGGGGAGAAGGCTGGGGATGCTATCAAGCATCTCATCCAGGCTTTCTCTGTCCTGGGCATCCCAAAGTCCCTGAAAACAGACAATGGTCCAGCATACAGGTCCAAAGAATTCTGCAGTTTTCTGCAACAATGGGGAGTGGAACACAAAACTGGGATCCCCCACTCTCCGACAGGCCAGGCGATTGTAGAAAGGACTCATCAGAACCTCAAAAGAGTCCTCAGCCAGCAGCAACCGATTCTCAAGATTGAGCCACCGTCTGTAAGATTAGCCCGTGCCTTGTTCACGTTAAATTTTCTTAACTGTTCCTTTGAAACCATGAACCCGCCGGTGACAAGGCATTTCCGTGGGAGCTCACAGTTGGAGCCCCGGGAAAGGCCAAAGGTCCTTGTCAAGGATCCAGAAACGTTGAAAATACAGGGTCCCCATGATTTAGTAACCTGGGGACGTGGATACGCCTGCGTCTCCACTCCCACCGGTTTGCGGTGGATCCCCTCCAGAAATGTGAGACCCTATGTTCCCAAGGGTTCAGAAATGAAAGTACCCCAGGTCACTGTGGCCTCCTGGAGAAGAAGGAAAAAGGAGGAGGAGGATGCGGGCCCAGAGGCAAGTCCTCCCAGCCCAATTACTCTTCCCTCCTGGGTTTTCTGTCATGAAGTGGAAGCAGAAGAGCTGTTTCCCCCAGAGGAGTGTTTTCGATGGTTGTTTAACTGACCCCTTTCTTCTAAGTTACAGAACCGCAGTCCAGATGATCAGCATGGAGGTCCGCAGCACAGCAGTTTGTGCCCTTGCAGTGCTGCTCAGCTTCCTGTCGATAGCCACCCCCTGGATTGTTCCACAGCCCAAAACCAATGTATGGAAAACGCTCGCAAAGAGTCTAGGACAAGATCACATCTGCCTAGCCTCAGCAGCAGCCCAAGATCCCATGTCATCCTGCCTGGTAGGAATCCCTGTGAAAGAGAAGGAGTTTCCATTCTCACTCCTCCAGATACAACAAAAATACAACCGAAAACCTGTTGAAGCTAACCACTTTACAGAAATTGGTGATGCCCCTTCTGCCTTTGTTATAAATCCCCTTGCTTTTTGGAAAGAGTGGTTGCAGACACTCCCGCGTGCCCCCCAAGAGCCCCAAGAATTAGACCTTCTTGGGTCCTCAAAAGCTCCTTTTTGTGTTCACTTTCGTTACACCCCCCAAGACGAACACACCAGGTCATTTTATCATTTGTTGCAAATTAAGGATTCTTATATAGCAAAAAACTGGTGCACAAAAATTGCACATGTTACCACTCCTTCCACTGATGCTCACAGTCCCTTTCCCCGTTCCCTACCCAAAGGTTTTTTCCTTATTTGTGGTGACAGAGCTTTTACAGGCATTCCTGCTCGGCTGATCGGAGGCCCATGCACCTTAGGCAAGCTGAGCCTGTTTACTCCAAACATGACTCAAATCCTCAATTGGCACAGAAAAAATTCCTCTCTCCATGTACCAATCCAGAAAAGAGACCTAACAAGTCTCGACCCAGATTGTAATTCGGAAATCATCCACTGGTCCAGGGCAAAGGCCACAGCCCTGACAGTTTTTTTACCCTGGGTCTCGATAGCAAAATCCATGGGAGAATTAGGCCGTTTAGAATGTTGGGTGGCCAAACAGGCAAATTTAACAACTCAAGCTATAAGTGACCTCCTATCAGATGAACAGATTACCAGGCAGGCAACCCTTCAGAACCGCGCCGCGATTGATTATTTACTTCTACTGAACCAACATTCATGTGAGGAGTTTGAAGGACTGTGTTGCTTCAACCTGTCATCTAAGGCTGAAAGCGTCAAAAAATCAATCCAGCAGCTGCGAGGAATGGTCGAGTCCATCAAACAAGAAACAGGAGACTGGTTTGACAACCTCTTCAAAGGTGTTGGACTCTCTAACATCGCCAGCTCGTGGATCAAAACCGGACTGTTGTTTCTGTTCATCATCTTAATTGTAGCCATTGCTTCTGGTTTGGTCAAAAGCCTGATCATGAATGCAATTTTCCCCACTACTGCCCCCTCAGTGCATTCAGTGACACCTGCCATCGAATTCCCACCAGACTCTGACTCCAGCAGCGAGTGTGACTCAGATATGTACACTCCAGACCAGTGACACAAATAAAAGAAAAAGGGGGAGGTGTGGGGGTGCTGGAATAGTATCATAAGTTTCTTAGTTGTAGGTTTGATGTGATTTGGACTTTAACCCTAGCCAGGTAAAGCTACTGTCTTGGAATGTGCTTATCAGAGGTTGATAAGAGTTGCCAAGACAACTCTAATCCTCTGCCCTGGGTTTCGATCGTCCTATTGTGTTTTCCCCCATCCCATTGTACTTCTCCCCCACACGTCCACCATCCCCCAGACCCCAGACCTTCAGGAGAGGTGTCTGACAGGGATTGGTGAGTCTCCCAGGGCCACATCCCAAATCCACCTGATTTGTTAATGTTGTGTATTGCATTTTGACCTTACCCACCTGGCTTTGTGTGATTGGTCTTGTAACCTGTATCCACCCCTGAGATTTTGGGGGAACAAAAACCCCCTGTAACCGAGGCCAGGGGTCACTCCCCAGAGGCACAGGCCTGGAACCAGGGACTGCCCCCTGAGTTACCCGAATAAAACCTTTTCTCCCTGAGCCTGGAGTGTCCCCTCTTTCTAACCACGGCCGAGACAGTTAAGGCAAAAGGGCTGCGGAACCAAAAACCCACGCGAAGGTACTGTTGGCGTATCACAGCTAGCAGGGCGGCCCAACTGACGCTGAGCTGACCTGAGAGACAGATACGCGAAGCAACAGAAAATGTTTTGCTGCCCCCATTGTGATGTCACAAAGAGGGGGAACACAGGGGCTGCAATGGCTGTGGTGTCACAAAGAGGGGGAATGTTTTGCTGCCCCCATTGTGATGTCACAAAGAGGGGGAGCACAGGGGCTGCAATGGCTGTGGTGTCACAAAGAGGGGGAATGTTGTGCTGCCCCCATTGTGATGTCACAATGAGGGGGAACACTGGGGCTAGCACGGCTGTGGTGTCACAAAGAGGGGGAATGTTGTGCTGCCCCCATTGTGATGTCACAATGAGGGGGAACACTGGGGCTAGCACGGCTGTGGTGTCACAAAGAGGGGGAATGTTGTGCTGCCCCCATTGTGATGTCACAAAGAGGAGGAACACAGGGGCTGCAATGGCTGTGGTGTCACAGAGTGGGAATGCAGGGGGTGCCGTGGTCTTTCTTTTAGTAAGTTTGGATCCTTGAAGTGTTTTGTAGGCCGTGTCAGTTTAATTGGGAGGGCTAAGGAAAAAGTGCGGAGGTGTGGAGGACTGAGGTGAAGTTGCAGGGATTTGGAAAGGGGGAGGAAAAGAAAGCCAGAAAGCAAGAAAGCAAGAAAGCAAGAAAGAAAGCAAGAAAGAAAGCAAGAAAGAAAGCAAGAAAGAAAGCAAGAAAGAAAGCAAGAAAGCAAGAAAGCAAGAAAGAAAGAAAGAAAGAAAGAGAGAGAGAGTCCTGGTGTTGTCATTACTAGCATCTGGAGCTTGACTGGAATCTGATGTTTGCTGCCCCCGGCAGTGCCCAGACGTGGCAGTTTCCAGGGCCTGGTGTCCTGGTCCAGGCAATTGGCAGCACCTGCAGTGCCTAGGTGGTACCTTTGCCGGCACCGGTGCCAGGCAGCTGGGCCAATTTCCTGCTGCTGGGGCCCTCGGGAGCCTGGCCGAGCAGGAAAGGTGAGGCTGAAGCAGGAGATCTCCTTGCGGCTGCAGCAAAGGCCGGGTGCACACACACCTTGCCGGCGCTGTGCCCTGGGCCAAGTAGGATTGTGGCCCAGGGGCTGCGCCTAACTTTCTTCTGGCAGGCAGCTTGTGAACATGGAGTGTGGAGAAGGCAGAGGTGACTGTCAGCTTTGTGCAGTCCTAGCAAAGGATGCTGCCTGTGAAGCAGCCTGGGAGCAGGCTTGACGGGCCAGCAGCGGCCAATTGAGAGGCCTTTTCTTCCCTGCGGGCTGAGGCCCTGAGCCTTGCCCTTTGCCAGGGCCCGTGAGTGCCTGCCCAGGGGCCTTTTGCACAGGGGTGAGAGAAGTGCTGCTGCAAGGCTGTCCTCAAGCTACTTTTGCTGCAGATGGAGCTGAGGACTGCTGATTGCTTGCAGTCTCAGGTGCTGTTTGTGTGCAGGTGCAAGTGCTGAGGGAGGGAGCAGCTCAGCTGGGGGCCAAGAAGTCTTCTTCTTTTGGCGGTTTTTGTTTCTTTCTTTGAACGACTCCCCCCTAGCAGCTCTGGGCGGGGCTGAGTAAGTGTATCTGAAACAGGCCTGTGGCACTGTGGGGGTGGCCAAGGTGATTTTCCTCGAGCTGTGTGCAGAGAAATAAATGCCCATCAGTCCCAGCCAGAGCAGTTCAGTGGCCGGTCAGGTTTGTTGCTTAGACGCAGCTCAGGACGCTTCCCTTTGGGCGTCTCCAGGGAGGTAACGCTGGGGCTGGCACGGCTGTGGTGTCACAAAGAGGGGGAATGTTTTGCTGCCCCCATTGTGATGTCACAAAGAGGGGGAGCACAGGGGCTGCAATGGCTGTGGTGTCACAAAGAGGGGGAATGTTTTGCTGCCCCCATTGTGATGTCACAAAGAGGGGGAACACAGGGGCTGCAATGGCTGTGGTGTCACAAAGAGGGGGAATGTTTTGCTGCCCCCATTGTGATGTCACAAAGAGGGGGAACACAGGGGCTGCAATGGCTGTGGTGTCACAAAGAGGGGGAATGTTTTGCTGCCCCCATTGTGATGTCACAAAGAGGAGGAACACAGGGGCTGCAATGGCTGTGGTGTCACAGAGTGGGAATGCAGGGGGTGCCGTGGTCTTTCTTTTAGTAAGTTTGGATCCTTGAAGTGTTTTGTAGGCCGTGTCAGTTTAATTGGGAGGGCTAAGGAAAAAGTGCAGAGGTGTGGAGGACTGAGGTGAAGTTGCAGGGATTTGGAAAGGGGGAGGAAAAGAAAGCAAGAAAGCAAGAAAGCAAGAAAGCAAGAAAGAAAGCAAGAAAGAAAGCAAGAAAGAAAGCAAGAAAGAAAGCAAGAAAGCAAGAAAGCAAGAAAGCAAGAAAGAAAGAAAGAAAGAGAGAGAGAGTCCTGGTGTTGTCATTACTAGCATCTGGAGCTTGACTGGAATCTGATGTTTGCTGCCCCCGGCAGTGCCCAGACGTGGCAGTTTCCAGGGCCTGGTGTCCTGGTCCAGGCAATTGGCAGCACCTGCAGTGCCTAGGTGGTACCTTTGCCGGCACCGGTGCCAGGCAGCTGGGCCAATTTCCTGCTGCTGGGGCCCTCGGGAGCCTGGCCGAGCAGGAAAGGTGAGGCTGAGGCAGGAGATCTCCTTGCGGCTGCAGCAAAGGCCGGGTGCACACACACCTTGCCGGCGCTGTGCCCTGGGCCAAGTAGGATTGTGGCCCAGGGGCTGCGCCTAACTTTCTTCTGGCAGGCAGCTTGTGAACATGGAGTGTGGAGAAGGCAGAGGTGACTGTCAGCTTTGTGCAGTCCTAGCAAAGGATGCTGCCTATGAAGCAGCCTGGGAGCAGGCTTGACGGGCCAGCAGCGGCCAATTGAGAGGCCTTTTCTTCCCTGCGGGCTGAGGCCCTGAGCCTTGCCCTTTGCCAGGGCCCGTGAGTGCCTGCCCAGGGGCCTTTTGCACAGGGGTGAGAGAAGTGCTGCTGCAAGGCTGTCCTCAAGCTACTTTTGCTGCAGATGGAGCTGAGGACTGCTGATTGCTTGCAGTCTCAGGTGCTGTTTGTGTGCAGGTGCAAGTGCTGAGGGAGGGAGCAGCTCAGCTGGGGGCCAAGAAGTCTTCTTCTTTTGGCGGTTTTTGTTTCTTTCTTTGAACGACTCCCCCCTAGCAGCTCTGGGCGGGGCTGAGTAAGTGTATCTGAAACAGGCCTGTGGCACTGTGGGGGTGGCCAAGGTGATTTTCCTCGAGCTGTGTGCAGAGAAATAAATGCCCATCAGTCCCAGCCAGAGCAGTTCAGTGGCCGGTCAGTTTTGTTGCTTAGACGCAGCTCAGGACGCTTCCCTTTGGGCGTCTCCAGGGAGGTAACGCTGGGGCTGGCACGGCTGTGGTGTCACAAAGAGGGGGAATGTTTTGCTGCCCCCATTGTGATGTCACAAAGAGGGGGAGCACAGGGGCTGCAATGGCTGTGGTGTCACAAAGAGGGGGAATGTTTTGCTGCCCCCATTGTGATGTCACAAAGAGGGGGAACACAGGGGCTGCAATGGCTGTGGTGTCACAAAGAGGGGGAATGTTTTGCTGCCCCCATTGTGATGTCACAAAGAGGAGGAACACAGGGGCTGCAATGGCTGTGGTGTCACAAAGAGGGGGAATGTTTTGCTGCCCCCATTGTGATGTCACAAAGAGGGGGAACACAGGGGCTGCAATGGCTGTGGTGTCACAAAGAGGGGGAATGTTTTGCTGCCCCCATTGTGATGTCACAAAAAGGGGGAGCACAGGAGCTGCAATGGCTGTGGTGTCACAAAGAGGGGGAATGTTGTGCTGCCCCCATTGTGATGTCACAATGAGGGGGAACACTGGGGCTAGCACGGCTGTGGTGTCACAAAGAGGGGGAATGTTGTGCTGCCCCCATTGTGATGTCACAATGAGGGGGAACACTGGGGCTAGCACGGCTGTGGTGTCACAAAGAGGGGGAATGTTGTGCTGCCCCCATTGTGATGTCACAAAGAGGAGGAACACAGGGGCTGCAATGGCTGTGGTGTCACAGAGTGGGAATGCAGGGGGTGCCGTGGTCTTTCTTTTAGTAAGTTTGGATCCTTGAAGTGTTTTGTAGGCCGTGTCAGTTTAATTGGGAGGGCTAAGGAAAAAGTGCGGAGGTGTGGAGGACTGAGGTGAAGTTGCAGGGATTTGGAAAGGGGGAGGAAAAGAAAGCAAGAAAGCAAGAAAGCAAGAAAGCAAGAAAGAAAGCAAGAAAGAAAGCAAGAAAGAAAGCAAGAAAGAAAGCAAGAAAGAAAGCAAGAAAGCAAGAAAGCAAGAAAGAAAGCAAGAAAGAAAGCAAGAAAGCAAGAAAGAAAGAAAGAAAGAAAGAAAAAAAGAGAGAGAGAGTCCTGGTGTTGTCATTACTAGCATCTGGAGCTTGACTGGAATCTGATGTTTGCTTCCCCCTGCAGTGCCCAGACGTGGCAGTTTCCAGGGCCTGGTGTCCTGGTCCAGGCAATTGGCAGCACCTGCAGTGCCTAGGTGGTACCTTTGCCGGCACCGGTGCCAGGCAGCTGGGCCAATTTCCTGCTGCTGGGGCCCTCGGGAGCCTGGCCGAGCAGGAAAGGTGAGGCTGAGGCAGGAGGTCTCCTTGCGGCTGCAGCAAAGGCCGGGTGCACACACACCTTGCCGGCGCTGTGCCCTGGGCCAAGTAGGATTGTGGCCCAGGGGCTGCGCCTAACTTTCTTCTGGCAGGCAGCTTGTGAACATGGAGTGTGGAGAAGGCAGAGGTGACTGTCAGCTTTGTGCAGTCCTAGCAAAGGATGCTGCCTGTGAAGCAGCCTGGGAGCAGGCTTGACGGGCCAGCAGCGGCCAATTGAGAGGCCTTTTCTTCCCTGCGGGCTGAGGCCCTGAGCCTTGCCCTTTGCCAGGGCCCGTGAGTGCCTGCCCAGGGGCCTTTTGCACAGGGGTGAGAGAAGTGCTGCTGCAAGGCTGTCCTCAAGCTACTTTTGCTGCAGATGGAGCTGAGGACTGCTGATTGCTTGCAGTCTCAGGTGCTGTTTGTGTGCAGGTGGAAGTGCTGAGGGAGGGAGCAGCTCAGCTGGGGGCCAAGAAGTCTTCTTCTTTTGGCGGTTTTTGTTTCTTTCTTTGAACGACTCCCCCCTAGCAGCTCTGGGCGGGGCTGAGTAAGTGTATCTGAAACAGGCCTGTGGCACTGTGGGGGTGGCCAAGGTGATTTTCCTCGAGCTGTGTGCAGAGAAATAAATGCCCATCAGTCCCAGCCAGAGCAGTTCAGTGGCCGGTCAGTTTTGTTGCTTAGACGCAGCTCAGGACGCTTCCCTTTGGGCGTCTCCAGGGAGGTAACGCTGGGGCTGGCACGGCTGTGGTGTCACAAAGAGGGGGAATGTTTTGCTGCCCCCATTGTGATGTCACAAAGAGGAGGAACACAGGGGCTGCAATGGCTGTGGCGTCACAAAGAGGGGGAATGTTGTGCTGCCCGCATTGTGATGTCACAAAGAGGGGGAACACAGGGGCTGCAATGGCTGTGGTGTCACAAAGAGGGGGAATGTTTTGCTGCCCCCATTGTGATGTCACAAAGAGGAGGAACACAGGGGCTGCAATGGCTGTGGTGTCACAAAGAGGGGGAATGTTTTGCTGCCCCCATTGTGATGTCACAAAGAGGGGGAGCACAGGGGCTGCAATGGCTGTGGTGTCACAAAGAGGGGGAATGTTTTGCTGCCCCCATTGTGATGTCACAAAGAGGGGGAGCACAGGGGCTGCAATGGCTGTGGTGTCACAAAGAGGGGGAATGTTGTGCTGCCCCCATTGTGATGTCACAAAGAGGAGGAACACAGGGGCTGCAATGGCTGTGGTGTCACAGAGTGGGAATGCAGGGGGTGGCGTGGTCTTTCTTTTAGTAAGTTTGGATCCTTGAAGTGTTTTGTAGGCCGTGTCAGTTTAATTGGGAGGGCTAAGGAAAAAGTGCGGAGGTGTGGAGGACTGAGGTGAAGTTGCAGGGATTTGGAAAGGGGGAGGAAAAGAAAGCCAGAAAGCAAGAAAGCAAGAAAGCAAGAAAGAAAGCAAGAAAGAAAGCAAGAAAGAAAGCAAGAAAGAAAGCAAGAAAGAAAGCAAGAAAGCAAGAAAGCAAGAAAGAAAGAAAGAAAGAAAGAGAGAGAGAGTCCTGGTGTTGTCATTACTAGCATCTGGAGCTTGACTGGAATCTGATGTTTGCTGCCCCCGGCAGTGCCCAGACGTGGCAGTTTCCAGGGCCTGGTGTCCTGGTCCAGGCAATTGGCAGCACCTGCAGTGCCTAGGTGGTACCTTTGCCGGCACCGGTGCCAGGCAGCTGGGCCAATTTCCTGCTGCTGGGGCCCTCGGGAGCCTGGCCGAGCAGGAAAGGTGAGGCTGAGGCAGGAGATCTCCTTGCGGCTGCAGCAAAGGCCGGGTGCACACACACCTTGCCGGCGCTGTGCCCTGGGCCAAGTAGGATTGTGGCCCAGGGGCTGCGCCTAACTTTCTTCTGGCAGGCAGCTTGTGAACATGGAGTGTGGAGAAGGCAGAGGTGACTGTCAGCTTTGTGCAGTCCTAGCAAAGGATGCTGCCTGTGAAGCAGCCTGGGAGCAGGCTTGACGTGCCAGCAGCGGCCAATTGAGAGGCCTTTTCTTCCCTGCGGGCTGAGGCCCTGAGCCTTGCCCTTTGCCAGGGCCCGTGAGTGCCTGCCCAGGGGCCTTTTGCACAGGGGTGAGAGAAGTGCTGCTGCAAGGCTGTCCTCAAGCTACTTTTGCTGCAGATGGAGCTGAGGACTGCTGATTGCTTGCAGTCTCAGGTGCTGTTTGTGTGCAGGTGCAAGTGCTGAGGGAGGGAGCAGCTCAGCTGGGGGCCAAGAAGTCTTCTTCTTTTGGCGGTTTTTGTTTCTTTCTTTGAACGACTCCCCCCTAGCAGCTCTGGGCGGGGCTGAGTAAGTGTATCTGAAACAGGCCTGTGGCACTGTGGGGGTGGCCAAGGTGATTTTCCTCGAGCTGTGTGCAGAGAAATAAATGCCCATCAGTCCCAGCCAGAGCAGTTCAGTGGCCGGTCAGTTTTGTTGCTTAGACGCAGCTCAGGACGCTTCCCTTTGGGCGTCTCCAGGGAGGTAACGCTGGGGCTGGCACGGCTGTGGTGTCACAAAGAGGGGGAATGTTTTGCTGCCCCCATTGTGATGTCACAAAGAGGGGGAGCACAGGGGCTGCAATGGCTGTGGTGTCACAAAGAGGGGGAATGTTTTGCTGCCCCCATTGTGATGTCACAAAGAGGGGGAACACAGGGGCTGCAATGGCTGTGGTGTCACAAAGAGGGGGAATGTTTTGCTGCCCCCATTGTGATGTCACAAAGAGGAGGAACACAGGGGCTGCAATGGCTGTGGTGTCACAAAGAGGGGGAATGTTTTGCTGCCCCCATTGTGATGTCACAAAGAGGGGGAACACAGGGGCTGCAATGGCTGTGGTGTCACAAAGAGGGGGAATGTTTTGCTGCCCCCATTGTGATGTCACAAAGAGGGGGAGCACAGGAGCTGCAATGGCTGTGGTGTCACAAAGAGGGGGAATGTTGTGCTGCCCCCATTGTGATGTCACAATGAGGGGGAACACTGGGGCTAGCACGGCTGTGGTGTCACAAAGAGGGGGAATGTTGTGCTGCCCCCATTGTGATGTCACAATGAGGGGGAACACTGGGGCTAGCACGGCTGTGGTGTCACAAAGAGGGGGAATGTTGTGCTGCCCCCATTGTGATGTCACAAAGAGGAGGAACACAGGGGCTGCAATGGCTGTGGTGTCACAGAGTGGGAATGCAGGGGGTGCCGTGGTCTTTCTTTTAGTAAGTTTGGATCCTTGAAGTGTTTTGTAGGCCGTGTCAGTTTAATTGGGAGGGCTAAGGAAAAAGTGCGGAGGTGTGGAGGACTGAGGTGAAGTTGCAGGGATTTGGAAAGGGGGAGGAAAAGAAAGCAAGAAAGCAAGAAAGCAAGAAAGCAAGAAAGAAAGCAAGAAAGAAAGCAAGAAAGCAAGAAAGCAAGAAAGAAAGCAAGAAAGAAAGCAAGAAAGCAAGAAAGAAAGAAAGAAAGAAAGAAAAAAAGAGAGAGAGAGTCCTGGTGTTGTCATTACTAGCATCTGGAGCTTGACTGGAATCTGATGTTTGCTTCCCCCTGCAGTGCCCAGACGTGGCAGTTTCCAGGGCCTGGTGTCCTGGTCCAGGCAATTGGCAGCACCTGCAGTGCCTAGGTGGTACCTTTGCCGGCACCGGTGCCAGGCAGCTGGGCCAATTTCCTGCTGCTGGGGCCCTCGGGAGCCTGGCCGAGCAGGAAAGGTGAGGCTGAGGCAGGAGGTCTCCTTGTGGCTGCAGCAAAGGCCGGGTGCACACACACCTTGCCGGCGCTGTGCCCTGGGCCAAGTAGGATTGTGGCCCAGGGGCTGCGCCTAACTTTCTTCTGGCAGGCAGCTTGTGAACATGGAGTGTGGAGAAGGCAGAGGTGACTGTCAGCTTTGTGCAGTCCTAGCAAAGGATGCTGCCTGTGAAGCAGCCTGGGAGCAGGCTTGACGGGCCAGCAGCGGCCAATTGAGAGGCCTTTTCTTCCCTGCGGGCTGAGGCCCTGAGCCTTGCCCTTTGCCAGGGCCCGTGAGTGCCTGCCCAGGGGCCTTTTGCACAGGGGTGAGAGAAGTGCTGCTGCAAGGCTGTCCTCAAGCTACTTTTGCTGCAGATGGAGCTGAGGACTGCTGATTGCTTGCAGTCTCAGGTGCTGTTTGTGTGCAGGTGCAAGTGCTGAGGGAGGGAGCAGCTCAGCTGGGGGCCAAGAAGTCTTCTTCTTTTGGCGGTTTTTGTTTCTTTCTTTGAACGACTCCCCCCTAGCAGCTCTGGGCGGGGCTGAGTAAGTGTATCTGAAACAGGCCTGTGGCACTGTGGGGGTGGCCAAGGTGATTTTCCTCGAGCTGTGTGCAGAGAAATAAATGCCCATCAGTCCCAGCCAGAGCAGTTCAGTGGCCGGTCAGTTTTGTTGCTTAGACGCAGCTCAGGACGCTTCCCTTTGGGCGTCTCCAGGGAGGTAACGCTGGGGCTGGCACGGCTGTGGTGTCACAAAGAGGGGGAATGTTTTGCTGCCCCCATTGTGATGTCACAAAGAGGGGGAGCACAGGGGCTGCAATGGCTGTGGTGTCACAAAGAGGGGGAATGTTTTGCTGCCCCCATTGTGATGTCACAAAGAGGAGGAACACAGGGGCTGCAATGGCTGTGGTGTCACAAAGAGGGGGAATGTTTTGCTGCCCCCATTGTGATGTCACAAAGAGGGGGAACACAGGGGCTGCAATGGCTGTGGTGTCACAAAGAGGGGGAATGTTTTGCTGCCCCCATTGTGATGTCACAAAGAGGGGGAGCACAGGAGCTGCAATGGCTGTGGTGTCACAAAGAGGGGGAATGTTGTGCTGCCCCCATTGTGATGTCACAATGAGGGGGAACACTGGGGCTAGAAAGGCTGTGGTGTCACAAAGAGGGGGAATGTTGTTCTGCCCCCATTGTGATGTCACAATGAGGGGGAACGCTGGGGCTGGCACGGCTGTGGTGTCACAAAGAGGGGGAATGTTGTGCTGCCCCCATTGTGATGTCACAAAGAGGAGGAACACAGGGGCTGCAATGGCTGTGGTGTCACAGAGTGGGAATGCAGGGGGTGCCGTGGTCTTTCTTTTAGTAAGTTTGGATCCTTGAAGTGTTTTGTAGGCTGTGTCAGTTTAATTGGGAGGGCTAAGGAAAAAGTGCGGAGGTGTGGAGGACTGAGGTGAAGTTGCAGGGATTTGGAAAGGGGGAGGAAAAGAAAGCAAGAAAGCAAGAAAGCAAGAAAGCAAGAAAGAAAGCAAGAAAGAAAGCAAGAAAGAAAGCAAAAAAGAAAGCAAGAAAGCAAGAAAGCAAGAAAGCAAGAAAGCAAGAAAGCAAGAAAGAAAGAAAGAAAGAGAGAGAGAGTCCTGGTGTTGTCATTACTAGCATCTGGAGCTTGACTGGAATCTGATGTTTGCTTCCCCCTGCAGTGCCCAGACGTGGCAGTTTCCAGGGCCTGGTGTCCTGGTCCAGGCAATTGGCAGCACCTGCAGTGCCTAGGTGGTACCTTTGCCGGCACCGGTGCCAGGCAGCTGGGCCAATTTCCTGCTGCTGGGGCCCTCGGGAGCCTGGCCGAGCAGGAAAGGTGAGGCTGAGGCAGGAGATCTCCTTGCGGCTGCAGCAAAGGCCGGGTGCACACACACCTTGCCGGCGCTGTGCCCTGGGCCAAGTAGGATTGTGGCCCAGGGGCTGCGCCTAACTTTCTTCTGGCAGGCAGCTTGTGAACATGGAGTGTGGAGAAGGCAGAGGTGACTGTCAGCTTTGTGCAGTCCTAGCAAAGGATGCTGCCTGTGAAGCAGCCTGGGAGCAGGCTTGACGTGCCAGCAGCGGCCAATTGAGAGGCCTTTTCTTCCCTGCGGGCTGAGGCCTGAGCCTTGCCCTTTGCCAGGGCCCGTGAGTGCCTGCCCAGGGGCCTTTTGCACAGGGGTGAGAGAAGTGCTGCTGCAAGGCTGTCCTCAAGCTACTTTTGCTGCAGATGGAGCTGAGGACTGCTGATTGCTTGCAGTCTCAGGTGCTGTTTGTGTGCAGGTGCAAGTGCTGAGGGAGGGAGCAGCTCAGCTGGGGGCCAAGAAGTCTTCTTCTTTTGGCGGTTTTTGTTTCTTTCTTTGAACGACTCCCCCCTAGCAGCTCTGGGCGGGGCTGAGTAAGTGTATCTGAAACAGGCCTGTGGCACTGTGGGGGTGGCCAAGGTGATTTTCCTCGAGCTGTGTGCAGAGAAATAAATGCCCATCAGTCCCAGCCAGAGCAGTTCAGTGGCCGGTCAGTTTTGTTGCTTAGACGCAGCTCAGGACGCTTCCCTTTGGGCGTCTCCAGGGAGGTAACGCTGGGGCTGGCACGGCTGTGGTGTCACAAAGAGGGGGAATGTTTTGCTGCCCCCATTGTGATGTCACAAAGAGGAGGAGCACAGGGGCTGCAATGGCTGTGGTGTCACAAAGAGGGGGAATGTTTTGCTGCCCCCATTGTGATGTCACAAAGAGGGGGAACACAGGGGCTGCAATGGCTGTGGTGTCACAAAGAGGGGGAATGTTTTGCTGCCCCCATTGTGATGTCACAAAGAGGAGGAACACAGGGGCTGCAATGGCTGTGGTGTCACAAAGAGGGGGAATTGTGGGGGTGCTGGAATAGTATCATAAGTTTCTTAGTTGTAGGTTTGATGTGATTTGGACTTTAACCCTAGCCAGGTAAAGCTACTGTCTTGGAATGTGCTTATCAGAGGTTGATAAGAGTTGCCAAGACAACTCTAATCCTCTGCCCTGGGTTTCGATCGTCCTATTGTGTTTTCCCCCATCCCATTGTACTTCTCCCCCACATGTCCACCATCCCCCAGACCCCAGACCTTCAGGAGAGGTGTCTGACAGGGATTGGTGAGTCTCCCAGGGCCACATCCCAAATCCACCTGATTTGTTAATGTTGTGTATTGCATTTTGACCTTACCCACCTGGCTTTGTGTGATTGGTCTTGTAACCTGTATCCACCCCTGAGATTTTGGGGGAACAAAAATTCCCTGTAACCGAGGCCTGGGGTCACTCCCCAGAGGCACAGGCCTGGAATCAGGGACTGCCCCCTGAGTTACCCGAATAAAACCTTTTCTCCCTGAGCCTGGAGTGTCCCCTCTTTCTAACCACGGCCGAGACAGTTAAGGCAAAAGGGCTGCGGAACCAAAAACCCACGCGAAGGTACTGTTGGCGTATCACAGCTAGCAGGGCGGCCCAACTGACGCTGAGCTGACCTGAGAGACAGATACGCGAAGCAACAGACTGGCGCCCATTCGTGGGGCCTGCAGACGCCTTTTGACCCGCTGTGCCGTGGGAGCTGACACGGAGGCCTGAGGAAGACTCGGACCCTGTGACCCAGAGACCTTCTGAGAGGACGTCGCCTTGTCGTGTCCCGAGGTCTTCAGCATTTCACGGAGCCACTGGGGTTGCTAAAAAGCACCCCTGGTGGAAGAAGGGAACAGCTCCTGCCCAGAGGAGTCCCCTTCAGGCTTGTGGTTGCCCCAGCAACGTCTCCAGTGTCCCGAGGGCTTGGTGAGTATATTTCCTCTAAGGGAGGGGAGGATACTCACCACAGAGGCTTGGGAAGCCTCAGGGAACCCTAGGAGGGACGGGACAGGGGGGGACCGGGGGTCCACCCGAAGGAAGCCCTTACCCCTAGGAAAGGACGCCCACAGGGATTTGGGGGGTGGTTTTGCTGGGAAGGGGTGGTGGAAAAGGATAACAGCTAGTCGGAATGGGAAACGGACTAAACACCACCCAGAAAGAGGTTTTTAAAAGTTTAATTGGAGTTTTAATTGTTGCCAAAGTTAAATACTCAAAAAAGGAACTGAAAAAGTTTATTAGGTATTTGTTTTTGCATTTTCCGAATGTTAATTCGGACCAAGTGAACAGCATTTGGTTCTGGGAAAATGCTTCTAAAAAGTTGGAAAAATTAGGGAAGTCAGGAGACGTCCTGGCTGCAAAATTTGCATTCTGGCCGTGGCAAATAAAAGCTGCCTTAGAAGAGATCACAGGAATGCAAGATAACAAAGTTGCATTCTCTCACTGCCGTCCCTCAGTCCCTTCCCCCCATACCCCTCCCCCTGCCTCTCCCAAGTCCCCCCAACCCCCCCGGTCCCATTCCCCTGCCTCCCCGAAATCTCCCAAACCCCCCAGGTCTCCCCTTTTCCCCTCCCCGAAATCGCCCAAGCCCCCTAAATCCCCTAAAACCCCCCAAACCCCCCCAGGTATTTTAAAAAATGCTCCGGCCCCCCACAGTTCCCCCTCGCCGAGCATTTTGAGAATTCCTGGGTCCCCCGCTCCCCGCAGCCACGGCCGGGCTGCTCGGGGTTCCCGGGGCAGTCTGGCTGGCCAGAACGCCCAAACCCCCCCCACTACCCCCCCGATTTCCCCAGCCAACAAACCCAGAGTCCGTTTCTCATTCGCCGAGGAAGACCACCAGTCCCCAAATACCCCGGGTGGGTCCGGCAGCGAGAACGGCTGTGAGAAACCCCCGAAGGGAGACACAGAGACCCCCCCCTCCCCAGAGAACAAAGGAAAAGGCCTCCATAATGGCGGCAGCCACGAGGTGCAGCCATCACCTCTCTGTGCCCTTCCCCCTTCTTCTTGTTCCCAGAATGCCTTTCAGCCCCCTCCTACTGGCCCTTCCCTGTACCCGCCCCCTTTTCCCTCACAAGGCCTTCCCCCGCCCCTTCCCCCGCCCCTTCCCCCGCCCCTTCCCCCGCCCCTTCCACCGCCCCCACAGAGCCAGGGGTGGGGTTTACCCAACTCCTACTGTGAGGGCACCGCCCCAACTCCGCCCAGAACCTTCCCCCTGCCCGCCCCGCCCCCGGAGCAGGCGGTTCCTTCCTCCGGGAAGACTCCTTATCCACCCCACCCCCTTTTTCCCCAGCCATGGTTCCCGGAACCGATCTATCCCGAGCCATGTGGGCCCGGGGAAGCCCCACATCCCCCACCCCTGCTCCTGGGACCGGGAGGGGATCAGGGCAAAACCCCAACAGCGTGGAGCTCGCCGCTGCCCCCGGGGCTGTCGGCTGCCCCTCCCCCGCCGGCACTGCCGGCCCCTCCTCCCCCGCCGAGGCTGCCGGCTGCCCCGCCCCTGCCCGGGCTGCCGGCGCCTCCCCCAGTGCTGGGACCGCCCAGTGCTGGGACTGCCTGGGCTGCTGCTTCCCCCCCCCGGAACCGCCCCCGCCGGGGCTGCCGGCTGCCCCTCCTCCCCTGCCGGGGCTGCCGGCGCCCTTCCCGGAACCGCAGCCGCCCGCTCCCCTCCCCCCACCGAATGCCGGCGCTGCAGCCGCTTTTGCCGGGTTCCCGGGACAGTGGCTGAAAAGACCGGACTCCGTGGCCCCCCCTCCCTTTCTCCCCCCGCTGCAGCAGCACCCCACAGCGCCGTGGAGCCCCTTCCCTCCCCCCCACGGCGCGAGCGAGGCGCCGCCCCCGCCCCAGCCCGCCCCCCCGCGGCCCCCTCCCACAGGGGGAGCCCCACCGGCACCGCCCCCGCCCTACCCCCCACTCGGGAACACGGTGTCCCCGACTGCACCTTTTTTGGAAAATGCTTTTCCAAGCTTTCAACGGCCGCAGCCGCCCGTGCCACAGGCAGGCTGGGAGCAGCCCCCAGCTTACCACTGGGAACCTGAGGCAGCGGCTGGAGTCCGGGAGGGAGAGAAGCAGGAGCTCGAAAGTGCAAACACAGATGGGGTACCCACAGTTACTCCGGTGACATACCGAAGGAGCAGGGGGCAGGGAACCACGGTAGCCACCTGGAAAGCGTTGTCACAGACGCTTGTTAAAGACCTCATGAAGGCATTAAAGGAATATGGGCGACATAGCCCTTATTTCGAAGGCTTGTTGTTTACTTCCTTTGGTGGAATCACAGTTGTACCTTTTGATTTGAAGCAGATTTTCAAGTGCCTCTCAAGCAAAATGGAATTTGAGCTATGGGAGGTCACTTGGAGAAAACTGCTGAAAGCTGCATTGCCAGGTTTGCTGGAGGACCCAACCACAGCAACTGATAATGCAGGCAATCCTATTACCCTAAACCACCTGTTAGGGGAAGGGGATTGGAAAGCAGCCTCAGACCAGGCTACCAACATTCCCCAAAATGTCCTTGAGTTTGTAGCTAATCAAGCATGCAAAGCCTTTCTGAAAATGCGGCCCGATGGCCCCTCACAATATTACTTAGACATTTTTCAGGAACCACAAGAACCCTATGTCAAATTTGTGGAGCGACTTGCTTCAGCTGTGGAACAGCAATTTAATGGAGAGGAGGCACAGAAACAAGTGATTCAGCAGTTGGCTTTCTCTCATGCGAACGAGGAGTGCACTGCTGCAATAAATCTGATACCCAGAGAACCAGGCTCGACACCTCCTCTCAAAGAGATGCTACAAGCCGTCAGTGCCGTCGTCCCACGCTGCAGGAAACCAGCCCTTAGAGAGGGGAAAACGCGCCATAAAATCACCGCTGCGGCTGTGGAAACACCTAAAACACCAGAACCACACAAGAAGAACGCTCCTGCACGTGCTAACAGCCAGTGTTTTCTGTGTGGAAAAAGCGGTCACTGGATCAATCAGTGTCCATTGAAGGGACAATTCGACAATTTCTTAAAACAGGAAAGGGAACATGAGGGGAGGGAGAACAAAAAGAACACCAGAGTGTCAAAAAACTGATTCGAGAGCGCGGAACTGCCCAGCGTGACGATCCCAATCGGGCAGCCCAAACAACCCAAAAAGAAAAAAGGTTACCTAAATCAGATTTGTCTCTCTCTTCACAGGACCTGACAAAACAAGGGAAACCGAGGCACATAGTATTGCCTGAGCCATCAGGATCCTTGACAACAGCGGACAGGTATGGGCCATTTAGGCTCCAGTTGGCTGAGCCTCTTCACCTGCGGGACAGTCAGTGGCAAACAGCCATGGTCTCAAAAGAACCCGGCACGTGGCACATGGTGGAGACAAAATTTGTGGTCATTGGGGACTGTAAGTTCACCCCCTCAGACATACAGATCGCCCCTGGGACAATCACAACTGACCCAGAGCGATTTGTTGTGTGGCTCCGCAGTGAAAACCCACCCACCTTCCTACCAAAAGGGCAAATTATTGCCCAGGCCATCCCTGCAGTGCAAGGACTTGTAGTAAAGACTAGTCCAGAGGAAAGTGCCACAGAGAGTGGCAAAGGAGAAAGCGACAAAGACACCACTGTCGCTGTGGTAAAAAAGATAGGCTCAAACAGGCCAAAAGATTTCTGTAAGCTTTCTATGAGTGGGGAATCCAAACTCCTTAAAGGAGCTTGGGACACAGCTGCTGATGTGACGGTCGTCCCAGAAAGGATGTGGCCATCACATTGGGAACTGCAGGACATTGCCAAACATGTAAATGGTATTGGAGGCTTGCAACTAGCCAAGCAGTCAAAAAAGGCAGTGACAATTGAAGGGCCAAACGGGCAAGTAGCCACGCTACGCCCATTTGTTTTGGATTTTGATGAACCTCTGTGGGGAAGAGATTTGATGTCCCAATGGGGAGTCACGATTAACATTCCTGACCCTCCAAAGGTTTTTCAGGCAGTGGTCACTGAGGAGCGCCCTATACAGAAACTGAATTGGCTGTCAGATGAACCAATCTGGATAGAGCAGTGGCCACTTTCTAAACAGAAGTTAAAGGCGCTCAATGAGCTTGTGGAAGAACAGCTGAAAAAGGGCCACATTGAAGAGACCACTTCACCGTGGAACTCTCCAGTGTTTGTCATTCAGAAAGCAGATAAGACCAGGTGGAGGCTCCTCCATGACCTCCGCAAAATTAATGAGGTAATTGAGGACATGGGATCCCTGCAACCAGGGATGCCTGCCCCAAGCCTGCTCCCCGAAAACTGGAGTTTGACTGTAATTGACATAAAGGACTGTTTCTTTCACATTCCCCTCCATCCTGATGATGCCCCAAGGTTTGCATTCTCGGTGCCCACCTTGAACCGAGAGGCTCCACGAAAGAGGTATCAGTGGAGAGTCCTTCCGCAGGGTCTAAAAGTTTCGCCAGTGATCTGTCAAAGGTATGTTGCTTCCCTGCTCGCACCTGTGCGTGCAGCGGTGCCCCAAGTGATAATCCAGCATTATTTCGACGATGTGTTGATTTCTGCACCAACAGATGACCTGTTGGCACATGCCCTTGACCTCACCGTGGCTGCACTGGTTGATGCAGGTTTTGAACTACAGGAATCCAAAATTCAAAAGATGCCACCCTGGAAATACCTAGGGCTGGAAATTGGGAAGAGGACTATTGTTCCTCAAAGATTGGAAATCAAAACCCAAATTCAGACCCTTGCAGATGTCCATCAGCTGTGTGGAGCTCTGAATTGGGTGAGACCTTGGCTAGGTCTTTCTACCGAAGACCTGGCCCCCCTTTTCAATTTGTTAAAAGGGGGAGCTGAACTGAGTTCACCCAGGGCCCTCACCCCAGAGGCAAAAATTGCACTGGATAACATTCAACATGCATTGTCCACCAGACAGGCCAACAGATGCAAACCTGGCCTGCCTTTTCGTTTCATCATCTTAGGAAAGCTGCCACATCTCCATGGGATGATTTTTCAGTGGAACAACAAAACCCTCAAAAAATCAAGGGAGGTCCAAGGCAAAGAAGATCCTCTCTCTATTATAGAGTGGGTCTTTCTGAGCCACCACAGGACCAAAAGAATGACAAAGCCACAAGAATTGATGGCTGACCTGATTAGGAAAGCCAGAATGCGCCTTAGGGAACTGGCTGGTTGTGACTTTGAGTGCATTCACATGCCAATCAAATTGAAATCTGGTCAAATTACAAAAGCTATGCTAGAGCATCTGCTTCAAGAGAACGAAGCGCTGCAGTTTGCCCTAGATAACTACCCTGGTCAAATTTCTATTCATCGGCCTGCCCACAAAATTTTCAATTCGGATGCCCAATTTCGATTGGAATTAAAAAGTGTCCAAAGCAAGGAGCCTCTTAAGGCTCTAACCGTCTTCACTGACGCGTCCGGAAAGTCCCACAAATCAGTTATGACTTGGCGGGACCCCGTCACCCAGAGGTGGGAATCAGAGGTGGTTGAGGTGGAAGGATCACCTCAGGTTGCCGAGCTGGCCGCAGTCGTTAGAGCATTTGAGACGTTCCCTGGACCTTTCAATTTGGTAACAGATTCAAGTTATGTTGCAGGGATAGTTTCTAGAGCAGAACATTCTGTGCTGCAGGAGGTTTCCAACGTCACTCTGTTTAAGTTGCTTTCCAAGCTGGTCAAACTGATTTCCCACAGAAAGCAACCCTTTTATGTGATGCACACCAGGTCGCATACAGAGCTCCCAGGTTTCATAGCAGAGGGAAACAGGAGAGCCGATGCTCTCGCTGCCCCTGTGGAGGTAGCCCCTCTGCCAAACCGTTTTGAGCAAGCCAGAATCAGTCATCAGCTTCACCATCAAAACGCGCCAGGTCTGGTCAGGCAGTTCAACTTAACCCGTGACCAGGCCAAGGCGATTGTGACTGGTTGTCCGCAATGTCACAGGTATGCCATCCCATCCATGCCCACAGGCGTGAATCCCCGTGGTTTGTCCAGCTGTGAAGTGTGGCAGACAGACGTCACGCACTTTGCCCCCTTTGGGAGGCAGAAATACGTGCACGTCTCTGTGGACACATTCTCAGGAGCTGTTTTTGCTTCTGCCCACACAGGGGAGAAGGCTGGGGATGCTATCAAGCATCTCATCCAGGCTTTCTCTGTCCTGGGCATCCCAAAGTCCCTGAAAACAGACAATGGTCCAGCATACAGGTCCAAAGAATTCTGCAGTTTTCTGCAACAATGGGGAGTGGAACACAAAACTGGGATCCCCCACTCTCCGACAGGCCAGGCGATTGTAGAAAGGACTCATCAGAACCTCAAAAGAGTCCTCAGCCAGCAGCAACCGATTCTCAAGATTGAGCCACCGTCTGTAAGATTAGCCCGTGCCTTGTTCACGTTAAATTTTCTTAACTGTTCCTTTGAAACCATGAACCCGCCGGTGACAAGGCATTTCCGTGGGAGCTCACAGTTGGAGCCCCGGGAAAGGCCAAAGGTCCTTGTCAAGGATCCAGAAACGTTGAAAATACAGGGTCCCCATGATTTAGTAACCTGGGGACGTGGATACGCCTGCGTCTCCACTCCCACCGGTTTGCGGTGGATCCCCTCCAGAAATGTGAGACCCTATGTTCCCAAGGGTTCAGAAATGAAAGTACCCCAGGTCACTGTGGCCTCCTGGAGAAGAAGGAAAAAGGAGGAGGAGGATGCGGGCCCAGAGGCAAGTCCTCCCAGCCCAATTACTCTTCCCTCCTGGGTTTTCTGTCATGAAGTGGAAGCAGAAGAGCTGTTTCCCCCAGAGGAGTGTTTTCGATGGTTGTTTAACTGACCCCTTTCTTCTAAGTTACAGAACCGCAGTCCAGATGATCAGCATGGAGGTCCGCAGCACAGCAGTTTGTGCCCTTGCAGTGCTGCTCAGCTTCCTGTCGATAGCCACCCCCTGGATTGTTCCACAGCCCAAAACCAATGTATGGAAAACGCTCGCAAAGAGTCTAGGACAAGATCACATCTGCCTAGCCTCAGCAGCAGCCCAAGATCCCATGTCATCCTGCCTGGTAGGAATCCCTGTGAAAGAGAAGGAGTTTCCATTCTCACTCCTCCAGATACAACAAAAATACAACCGAAAACCTGTTGAAGCTAACCACTTTACAGAAATTGGTGATGCCCCTTCTGCCTTTGTTATAAATCCCCTTGCTTTTTGGAAAGAGTGGTTGCAGACACTCCCGCGTGCCCCCCAAGAGCCCCAAGAATTAGACCTTCTTGGGTCCTCAAAAGCTCCTTTTTGTGTTCACTTTCGTTACACCCCCCAAGACGAACACACCAGGTCATTTTATCATTTGTTGCAAATTAAGGATTCTTATATAGCAAAAAACTGGTGCACAAAAATTGCACATGTTACCACTCCTTCCACTGATGCTCACAGTCCCTTTCCCCGTTCCCTACCCAAAGGTTTTTTCCTTATTTGTGGTGACAGAGCTTTTACAGGCATTCCTGCTCGGCTGATCGGAGGCCCATGCACCTTAGGCAAGCTGAGCCTGTTTACTCCAAACATGACTCAAATCCTCAATTGGCACAGAAAAAATTCCTCTCTCCATGTACCAATCCAGAAAAGAGACCTAACAAGTCTCGACCCAGATTGTAATTCGGAAATCATCCACTGGTCCAGGGCAAAGGCCACAGCCCTGACAGTTTTTTTACCCTGGGTCTCGATAGCAAAATCCATGGGAGAATTAGGCCGTTTAGAATGTTGGGTGGCCAAACAGGCAAATTTAACAACTCAAGCTATAAGTGACCTCCTATCAGATGAACAGATTACCAGGCAGGCAACCCTTCAGAACCGCGCCGCGATTGATTATTTACTTCTACTGAACCAACATTCATGTGAGGAGTTTGAAGGACTGTGTTGCTTCAACCTGTCATCTAAGGCTGAAAGCGTCAAAAAATCAATCCAGCAGCTGCGAGGAATGGTCGAGTCCATCAAACAAGAAACAGGAGACTGGTTTGACAACCTCTTCAAAGGTGTTGGACTCTCTAACATCGCCAGCTCGTGGATCAAAACCGGACTGTTGTTTCTGTTCATCATCTTAATTGTAGCCATTGCTTCTGGTTTGGTCAAAAGCCTGATCATGAATGCAATTTTCCCCACTACTGCCCCCTCAGTGCATTCAGTGACACCTGCCATCGAATTCCCACCAGACTCTGACTCCAGCAGCGAGTGTGACTCAGATATGTACACTCCAGACCAGTGACACAAATAAAAGAAAAAGGGGGAGGTGTGGGGGTGCTGGAATAGTATCATAAGTTTCTTAGTTGTAGGTTTGATGTGATTTGGACTTTAACCCTAGCCAGGTAAAGCTACTGTCTTGGAATGTGCTTATCAGAGGTTGATAAGAGTTGCCAAGACAACTCTAATCCTCTGCCCTGGGTTTCGATCGTCCTATTGTGTTTTCCCCCATCCCATTGTACTTCTCCCCCACACGTCCACCATCCCCCAGACCCCAGACCTTCAGGAGAGGTGTCTGACAGGGATTGGTGAGTCTCCCAGGGCCACATCCCAAATCCACCTGATTTGTTAATGTTGTGTATTGCATTTTGACCTTACCCACCTGGCTTTGTGTGATTGGTCTTGTAACCTGTATCCACCCCTGAGATTTTGGGGGAACAAAAACCCCCTGTAACCGAGGCCAGGGGTCACTCCCCAGAGGCACAGGCCTGGAACCAGGGACTGCCCCCTGAGTTACCCGAATAAAACCTTTTCTCCCTGAGCCTGGAGTGTCCCCTCTTTCTAACCACGGCCGAGACAGTTAAGGCAAAAGGGCTGCGGAACCAAAAACCCACGCGAAGGTACTGTTGGCGTATCACAGCTAGCAGGGCGGCCCAACTGACGCTGAGCTGACCTGAGAGACAGATACGCGAAGCAACAGAAAATGTTTTGCTGCCCCCATTGTGATGTCACAAAGAGGGGGAACACAGGGGCTGCAATGGCTGTGGTGTCACAAAGAGGGGGAATGTTTTGCTGCCCCCATTGTGATGTCACAAAGAGGGGGAGCACAGGGGCTGCAATGGCTGTGGTGTCACAAAGAGGGGGAATGTTGTGCTGCCCCCATTGTGATGTCACAATGAGGGGGAACACTGGGGCTAGCACGGCTGTGGTGTCACAAAGAGGGGGAATGTTGTGCTGCCCCCATTGTGATGTCACAAAGAGGAGGAACACAGGGGCTGCAATGGCTGTGGTGTCACAGAGTGGGAATGCAGGGGGTGCCGTGGTCTTTCTTTTAGTAAGTTTGGATCCTTGAAGTGTTTTGTAGGCCGTGTCAGTTTAATTGGGAGGGCTAAGGAAAAAGTGCGGAGGTGTGGAGGACTGAGGTGAAGTTGCAGGGATTTGGAAAGGGGGAGGAAAAGAAAGCCAGAAAGCAAGAAAGCAAGAAAGCAAGAAAGAAAGCAAGAAAGAAAGCAAGAAAGAAAGCAAGAAAGAAAGCAAGAAAGAAAGCAAGAAAGCAAGAAAGCAAGAAAGAAAGAAAGAAAGAAAGAGAGAGAGAGTCCTGGTGTTGTCATTACTAGCATCTGGAGCTTGACTGGAATCTGATGTTTGCTGCCCCCGGCAGTGCCCAGACGTGGCAGTTTCCAGGGCCTGGTGTCCTGGTCCAGGCAATTGGCAGCACCTGCAGTGCCTAGGTGGTACCTTTGCCGGCACCGGTGCCAGGCAGCTGGGCCAATTTCCTGCTGCTGGGGCCCTCGGGAGCCTGGCCGAGCAGGAAAGGTGAGGCTGAAGCAGGAGATCTCCTTGCGGCTGCAGCAAAGGCCGGGTGCACACACACCTTGCCGGCGCTGTGCCCTGGGCCAAGTAGGATTGTGGCCCAGGGGCTGCGCCTAACTTTCTTCTGGCAGGCAGCTTGTGAACATGGAGTGTGGAGAAGGCAGAGGTGACTGTCAGCTTTGTGCAGTCCTAGCAAAGGATGCTGCCTGTGAAGCAGCCTGGGAGCAGGCTTGACGGGCCAGCAGCGGCCAATTGAGAGGCCTTTTCTTCCCTGCGGGCTGAGGCCCTGAGCCTTGCCCTTTGCCAGGGCCCGTGAGTGCCTGCCCAGGGGCCTTTTGCACAGGGGTGAGAGAAGTGCTGCTGCAAGGCTGTCCTCAAGCTACTTTTGCTGCAGATGGAGCTGAGGACTGCTGATTGCTTGCAGTCTCAGGTGCTGTTTGTGTGCAGGTGCAAGTGCTGAGGGAGGGAGCAGCTCAGCTGGGGGCCAAGAAGTCTTCTTCTTTTGGCGGTTTTTGTTTCTTTCTTTGAACGACTCCCCCCTAGCAGCTCTGGGCGGGGCTGAGTAAGTGTATCTGAAACAGGCCTGTGGCACTGTGGGGGTGGCCAAGGTGATTTTCCTCGAGCTGTGTGCAGAGAAATAAATGCCCATCAGTCCCAGCCAGAGCAGTTCAGTGGCCGGTCAGGTTTGTTGCTTAGACGCAGCTCAGGACGCTTCCCTTTGGGCGTCTCCAGGGAGGTAACGCTGGGGCTGGCACGGCTGTGGTGTCACAAAGAGGGGGAATGTTTTGCTGCCCCCATTGTGATGTCACAAAGAGGGGGAGCACAGGGGCTGCAATGGCTGTGGTGTCACAAAGAGGGGGAATGTTGTGCTGCCCCCATTGTGATGTCACAATGAGGGGGAACACTGGGGCTAGCACGGCTGTGGTGTCACAAAGAGGGGGAATGTTGTGCTGCCCCCATTGTGATGTCACAATGAGGGGGAACACTGGGGCTAGCACGGCTGTGGTGTCACAAAGAGGGGGAATGTTGTGCTGCCCCCATTGTGATGTCACAAAGAGGAGGAACACAGGGGCTGCAATGGCTGTGGTGTCACAGAGTGGGAATGCAGGGGGTGCCGTGGTCTTTCTTTTAGTAAGTTTGGATCCTTGAAGTGTTTTGTAGGCCGTGTCAGTTTAATTGGGAGGGCTAAGGAAAAAGTGCGGAGGTGTGGAGGACTGAGGTGAAGTTGCAGGGATTTGGAAAGGGGGAGGAAAAGAAAGCCAGAAAGCAAGAAAGCAAGAAAGCAAGAAAGAAAGCAAGAAAGAAAGCAAGAAAGAAAGCAAGAAAGAAAGCAAGAAAGAAAGCAAGAAAGCAAGAAAGCA
The DNA here is from genome assembly GCF_965231275.1 of Zosterops lateralis. Classification (NCBI taxonomy): domain Eukaryota; kingdom Metazoa; phylum Chordata; class Aves; order Passeriformes; family Zosteropidae; genus Zosterops; species Zosterops lateralis. Next base: position 90,591 of record NW_028154554.1, read on the forward strand.
AGAAAGAAAGAAAGAAAGAAAGAGAGAGAGAGTCCTGGTGTTGTCATTACTAGCATCTGGAGCTTGACTGGAATCTGATGTTTGCTGCCCCCGGCAGTGCCCAGACGTGGCAGTTTCCAGGGCCTGGTGTCCTGGTCCAGGCAATTGGCAGCACCTGCAGTGCCTAGGTGGTACCTTTGCCGGCACCGGTGCCAGGCAGCTGGGCCAATTTCCTGCTGCTGGGGCCCTCGGGAGCCTGGCCGAGCAGGAAAGGTGAGGCTGAAGCAGGAGATCTCCTTGCGGCTGCAGCAAAGGCCGGGTGCACACACACCTTGCCGGCGCTGTGCCCTGGGCCAAGTAGGATTGTGGCCCAGGGGCTGCGCCTAACTTTCTTCTGGCAGGCAGCTTGTGAACATGGAGTGTGGAGAAGGCAGAGGTGACTGTCAGCTTTGTGCAGTCCTAGCAAAGGATGCTGCCTGTGAAGCAGCCTGGGAGCAGGCTTGACGGGCCAGCAGCGGCCAATTGAGAGGCCTTTTCTTCCCTGCGGGCTGAGGCCCTGAGCCTTGCCCTTTGCCAGGGCCCGTGAGTGCCTGCCCAGGGGCCTTTTGCACAGGGGTGAGAGAAGTGCTGCTGCAAGGCTGTCCTCAAGCTACTTTTGCTGCAGATGGAGCTGAGGACTGCTGATTGCTTGCAGTCTCAGGTGCTGTTTGTGTGCAGGTGCAAGTGCTGAGGGAGGGAGCAGCTCAGCTGGGGGCCAAGAAGTCTTCTTCTTTTGGCGGTTTTTGTTTCTTTCTTTGAACGACTCCCCCCTAGCAGCTCTGGGCGGGGCTGAGTAAGTGTATCTGAAACAGGCCTGTGGCACTGTGGGGGTGGCCAAGGTGATTTTCCTCGAGCTGTGTGCAGAGAAATAAATGCCCATCAGTCCCAGCCAGAGCAGTTCAGTGGCCGGTCAGTTTTGTTGCTTAGACGCAGCTCAGGACGCTTCCCTTTGGGCGTCTCCAGGGAGGTAACGCTGGGGCTGGCACGGCTGTGGTGTCACAAAGAGGGGGAATGTTTTGCTGCCCCCATTGTGATGTCACAAAGAGGGGGAGCACAGGGGCTGCAATGGCTGTGGTGTCACAAAGAGGGGGAATGTTTTGCTGCCCCCATTGTGATGTCACAAAGAGGGGGAACACAGGGGCTGCAATGGCTGTGGTGTCACAAAGAGGGGGAATGTTTTGCTGCCCCCATTGTGATGTCACAAAGAGGGGGAACACAGGGGCTGCAATGGCTGTGGTGTCACAAAGAGGGGGAATGTTTTGCTGCCCCCATTGTGATGTCACAAAGAGGAGGAACACAGGGGCTGCAATGGCTGTGGTGTCACAGAGTGGGAATGCAGGGGGTGCCGTGGTCTTTCTTTTAGTAAGTTTGGATCCTTGAAGTGTTTTGTAGGCCGTGTCAGTTTAATTGGGAGGGCTAAGGAAAAAGTGCAGAGGTGTGGAGGACTGAGGTGAAGTTGCAGGGATTTGGAAAGGGGGAGGAAAAGAAAGCAAGAAAGCAAGAAAGCAAGAAAGCAAGAAAGAAAGCAAGAAAGAAAGCAAGAAAGAAAGCAAGAAAGAAAGCAAGAAAGCAAGAAAGCAAGAAAGCAAGAAAGAAAGAAAGAAAGAGAGAGAGAGTCCTGGTGTTGTCATTACTAGCATCTGGAGCTTGACTGGAATCTGATGTTTGCTGCCCCCGGCAGTGCCCAGACGTGGCAGTTTCCAGGGCCTGGTGTCCTGGTCCAGGCAATTGGCAGCACCTGCAGTGCCTAGGTGGTACCTTTGCCGGCACCGGTGCCAGGCAGCTGGGCCAATTTCCTGCTGCTGGGGCCCTCGGGAGCCTGGCCGAGCAGGAAAGGTGAGGCTGAGGCAGGAGATCTCCTTGCGGCTGCAGCAAAGGCCGGGTGCACACACACCTTGCCGGCGCTGTGCCCTGGGCCAAGTAGGATTGTGGCCCAGGGGCTGCGCCTAACTTTCTTCTGGCAGGCAGCTTGTGAACATGGAGTGTGGAGAAGGCAGAGGTGACTGTCAGCTTTGTGCAGTCCTAGCAAAGGATGCTGCCTATGAAGCAGCCTGGGAGCAGGCTTGACGGGCCAGCAGCGGCCAATTGAGAGGCCTTTTCTTCCCTGCGGGCTGAGGCCCTGAGCCTTGCCCTTTGCCAGGGCCCGTGAGTGCCTGCCCAGGGGCCTTTTGCACAGGGGTGAGAGAAGTGCTGCTGCAAGGCTGTCCTCAAGCTACTTTTGCTGCAGATGGAGCTGAGGACTGCTGATTGCTTGCAGTCTCAGGTGCTGTTTGTGTGCAGGTGCAAGTGCTGAGGGAGGGAGCAGCTCAGCTGGGGGCCAAGAAGTCTTCTTCTTTTGGCGGTTTTTGTTTCTTTCTTTGAACGACTCCCCCCTAGCAGCTCTGGGCGGGGCTGAGTAAGTGTATCTGAAACAGGCCTGTGGCACTGTGGGGGTGGCCAAGGTGATTTTCCTCGAGCTGTGTGCAGAGAAATAAATGCCCATCAGTCCCAGCCAGAGCAGTTCAGTGGCCGGTCAGTTTTGTTGCTTAGACGCAGCTCAGGACGCTTCCCTTTGGGCGTCTCCAGGGAGGTAACGCTGGGGCTGGCACGGCTGTGGTGTCACAAAGAGGGGGAATGTTTTGCTGCCCCCATTGTGATGTCACAAAGAGGAGGAACACAGGGGCTGCAATGGCTGTGGTGTCACAAAGAGGGGGAATGTTGTGCTGCCGCCATTGTGATGTCACAAAGAGGGGGAACACAGGGGCTGCAATGGCTGTGGTGTCACAAAGAGGGGGAATGTTTTGCTGCCCCCATTGTGATGTCACAAAGAGGGGGAACACAGGGGCTGCAATGGCTGTGGTGTCACAAAGAGGGGGAATGTTTTGCTGCCCCCATTGTGATGTCACAAAGAGGGGGAGCACAGGGGCTGCAATGGCTGTGGTGTCACAAAGAGGGGGAATGTTTTGCTGCCCCCATTGTGATGTCACAATGAGGGGGAACGCTGGGGCTGGCACGGCTGTGGTGTCACAAAGAGGGGGAATGTTGTGCTGCCCCCATTGTGATGTCACAATGAGGGGGAACGCTGGGGCTGGCACGGCTGTGGTGTCACAAAGAGGGGGAATGTTGTGCTGCCCCCATTGTGATGTCACAAAGAGGAGGAACACAGGGGCTGCAATGGCTGTGGTGTCACAGAGTGGGAATGCAGGGGGTGCCGTGGTCTTTCTTTTAGTAAGTTTGGATCCTTGAAGTGTTTTGTAGGCCATGTCAGTTTAATTGGGAGGGCTAAGGAAAAAGTGCGGAGGTGTGGAGGACTGAGGTGAAGTTGCAGGGATTTGAAAAGGGGGAGGAAAAGAAAGCAAGAAAGCAAGAAAGCAAGAAAGCAAGAAAGCAAGCAAGCAAGAAAGAAAGAAAGCAAGAAAGAAAGCAAGAAAGCAAGAAAGCAAGAAAGCAAGAAAGCAAGAAAGAAAGAAAGAAAGAAAGAGAGAGAGAGTCCTGGTGTTGTCATTACTAGCATCTGGAGCTTGACTGGAATCTGATGTTTGCTGCCCCCGGCAGTGCCCAGACGTGGCAGTTTCCAGGGCCTGGTGTCCTGGTCCAGGCAATTGGCAGCACCTGCAGTGCCTAGGTGGTACCTTTGCCGGCACCGGTGCCAGGCAGCTGGGCCAATTTCCTGCTGCTGGGGCCCTCGGGAGCCTGGCCGAGCAGGAAAGGTGAGGCTGAGGCAGGAGATCTCCTTGCGGCTGCAGCAAAGGCCGGGTGCACACACACCTTGCCGGCGCTGTGCCCTGGGCCAAGTAGGATTGTGGCCCAGGGGCTGCGCCTAACTTTCTTCTGGCAGGCAGCTTGTGAACATGGAGTGTGGAGAAGGCAGAGGTGACTGTCAGCTTTGTGCAGTCCTAGCAAAGGATGCTGCCTGTGAAGCAGCCTGGGAGCAGGCTTGACGGGCCAGCAGCGGCCAATTGAGAGGCCTTTTCTTCCCTGCGGGCTGAGGCCCTGAGCCTTGCCCTTTGCCAGGGCCCGTGAGTGCCTGCCCAGGGGCCTTTTGCACAGGGGTGAGAGAAGTGCTGCTGCAAGGCTGTCCTCAAGCTACTTTTGCTGCAGATGGAGCTGAGGACTGCTGATTGCTTGCAGTCTCAGGTGCTGTTTGTGTGCAGGTGCAAGTGCTGAGGGAGGGAGCAGCTCAGCTGGGGGCCAAGAAGTCTTCTTCTTTTGGCGGTTTTTGTTTCTTTCTTTGAACGACTCCCCCCTAGCAGCTCTGGGCGGGGCTGAGTAAGTGTATCTGAAACAGGCCTGTGGCACTGTGGGGGTGGCCAAGGTGATTTTCCTCGAGCTGTGTGCAGAGAAATAAATGCCCATCAGTCCCAGCCAGAGCAGTTCAGTGGCCGGTCAGTTTTGTTGCTTAGACGCAGCTCAGGACGCTTCCCTTTGGGCGTCTCCAGGGAGGTAACGCTGGGGCTGGCACGGCTGTGGTGTCACAAAGAGGGGGAATGTTTTGCTGCCCCCATTGTGATGTCACAAAGAGGAGGAACACAGGGGCTGCAATGGCTGTGGTGTCACAAAGAGGGGGAATGTTGTGCTGCCGCCATTGTGATGTCACAAAGAGGGGGAACACAGGGGCTGCAATGGCTGTGGTGTCACAAAGAGGGGGAATGTTTTGCTGCCCCCATTGTGATGTCACAAAGAGGGGGAACACAGGGGCTGCAATGGCTGTGGTGTCACAAAGAGGGGGAATGTTTTGCTGCCCCCATTGTGATGTCACAAAGAGGGGGAGCACAGGGGCTGCAATGGCTGTGGTGTCACAAAGAGGGGGAATGTTTTGCTGCCCCCATTGTGATGTCACAAAGAGGGGGAGCACAGGGGCTGCAATGGCTGTGGTGTCACAAAGAGGGGGAATGTTGTGCTGCCCCCATTGTGATGTCACAATGAGGGGGAACACTGGGGCTAGCACGGCTGTGGTGTCACAAAGAGGGGGAATGTTGTGCTGCCCCCATTGTGATGTCACAATGAGGGGGAACGCTGGGGCTGGCACGGCTGTGGTGTCACAAAGAGGGGGAATGTTGTGCTGCCCCCATTGTGATGTCACAATGAGGGGGAACGCTGGGGGTGGCACGGCTGTGGTGTCACAAAGAGGGGGAATGTTGTGCTGCCCCCATTGTGATGTCACAAAGAGGAGGAACACAGGGGCTGCAATGGCTGTGGTGTCACAGAGTGGGAATGCAGGGGGTGCCGTGGTCTTTCTTTTAGTAAGTTTGGATCCTTGAAGTGTTTTGTAGGCCGTGTCAGTTTAATTGGGAGGGCTAAGGAAAAAGTGCGGAGGTGTGGAGGACTGAGGTGAAGTTGCAGGGATTTGAAAAGGGGGAGGAAAAGAAAGCAAGAAAGCAAGAAAGCAAGAAAGCAAGAAAGCAAGAAAGCAAGAAAGCAAGCAAGCAAGAAAGAAAGAAAGCAAGAAAGAAAGCAAGAAAGCAAGAAAGCAAGAAAGCAAGAAAGCAAGAAAGAAAGAAAGAGAGAGAGAGTCCTGGTGTTGTCATTACTAGCATCTGGAGCTTGACTGGAATCTGATGTTTGCTGCCCCCGGCAGTGCCCAGACGTGGCAGTTTCCAGGGCCTGGTGTCCTGGTCCAGGCAATTGGCAGCACCTGCAGTGCCTAGGTGGTACCTTTGCCGGCACCGGTGCCAGGCAGCTGGGCCAATTTCCTGCTGCTGGGGCCCTCGGGAGCCTGGCCGAGCAGGAAAGGTGAGGCTGAGGCAGGAGATCTCCTTGCGGCTGCAGCAAAGGCCGGGTGCACACACACCTTGCCGGCGCTGTGCCCTGGGCCAAGTAGGATTGTGGCCCAGGGGCTGCGCCTAACTTTCTTCTGGCAGGCAGCTTGTGAACATGGAGTGTGGAGAAGGCAGAGGTGACTGTCAGCTTTGTGCAGTCCTAGCAAAGGATGCTGCCTGTGAAGCAGCCTGGGAGCAGGCTTGACGGGCCAGCAGCGGCCAATTGAGAGGCCTTTTCTTCCCTGCGGGCTGAGGCCCTGAGCCTTGCCCTTTGCCAGGGCCCGTGAGTGCCTGCCCAGGGGCCTTTTGCACAGGGGTGAGAGAAGTGCTGCTGCAAGGCTGTCCTCAAGCTACTTTTGCTGCAGATGGAGCTGAGGACTGCTGATTGCTTGCAGTCTCAGGTGCTGTTTGTGTGCAGGTGCAAGTGCTGAGGGAGGGAGCAGCTCAGCTGGGGGCCAAGAAGTCTTCTTCTTTTGGCGGTTTTTGTTTCTTTCTTTGAACGACTCCCCCCTAGCAGCTCTGGGCGGGGCTGAGTAAGTGTATCTGAAACAGGCCTGTGGCACTGTGGGGGTGGCCAAGGTGATTTTCCTCGAGCTGTGTGCAGAGAAATAAATGCCCATCAGTCCCAGCCAGAGCAGTTCAGTGGCCGGTCAGTTTTGTTGCTTAGACGCAGCTCAGGACGCTTCCCTTTGGGCGTCTCCAGGGAGGTAACGCTGGGGCTGGCACGGCTGTGGTGTCACAAAGAGGGGGAATGTTTTGCTGCCCCCATTGTGATGTCACAAAGAGGAGGAACACAGGGGCTGCAATGGCTGTGGTGTCACAAAGAGGGGGAATGTTGTGCTGCCGCCATTGTGATGTCACAAAGAGGGGGAACACAGGGGCTGCAATGGCTGTGGTGTCACAAAGAGGGGGAATGTTTTGCTGCCCCCATTGTGATGTCACAAAGAGGGGGAACACAGGGGCTGCAATGGCTGTGGTGTCACAAAGAGGGGGAATGTTTTGCTGCCCCCATTGTGATGTCACAAAGAGGGGGAGCACAGGGGCTGCAATGGCTGTGGTGTCACAAAGAGGGGGAATGTTTTGCTGCCCCCATTGTGATGTCACAAAGAGGGGGAGCACAGGGGCTGCAATGGCTGTGGTGTCACAAAGAGGGGGAATGTTGTGCTGCCCCCATTGTGATGTCACAAAGAGGAGGAACACAGGGGCTGCAATGGCTGTGGTGTCACAAAGAGGGGGAATGTTGTGCTGCCCCCATTGTGATGTCACAAAGAGGGGGAACGCTGGGGCTGCAATGGCTGTGGTGTCACAAAGAGGGGGAATGTTGTGCTGCCCCCATTGTGATGTCACAAAGAGGAGGAACGCTGGGGCTGGCACGGCTGTGGTGTCACAAAGAGGGGGAATGTTGTGCTGCCCCCATTGTGATGTCACAATGAGGGGGAACGCTGGGGCTGGCACGGCTGTGGTGTCACAAAGAGGGGGAATGTTGTGCTGCCCCCATTGTGATGTCACAAAGAGGAGGAACACAGGGGCTGCAATGGCTGTGGTGTCACAGAGTGGGAATGCAGGGGGTGCCGTGGTCTTTCTTTTAGTAAGTTTGGATCCTTGAAGTGTTTTGTAGGCCGTGTCAGTTTAATTGGGAGGGCTAAGGAAAAAGTGCGGAGGTGTGGAGGACTGAGGTGAAGTTGCAGGGATTTGAAAAGGGGGAGGAAAAGAAAGCAAGAAAGCAAGAAAGCAAGAAAGCAAGCAAGCAAGAAAGAAAGAAAGCAAGAAAGAAAGCAAGAAAGCAAGAAAGCAAGAAAGCAAGAAAGAAAGAAAGAAAGAAAGAGAGAGAGAGTCCTGGTGTTGTCATTACTAGCATCTGGAGCTTGACTGGAATCTGATGTTTGCTGCCCCCGGCAGTGCCCAGACGTGGCAGTTTCCAGGGCCTGGTGTCCTGGTCCAGGCAATTGGCAGCACCTGCAGTGCCTAGGTGGTACCTTTGCCGGCACCGGTGCCAGGCAGCTGGGCCAATTTCCTGCTGCTGGGGCCCTCGGGAGCCTGGCCGAGCAGGAAAGGTGAGGCTGAGGCAGGAGATCTCCTTGCGGCTGCAGCAAAGGCCGGGTGCACACACACCTTGCCGGCGCTGTGCCCTGGGCCAAGTAGGATTGTGGCCCAGGGGCTGCGCCTAACTTTCTTCTGGCAGGCAGCTTGTGAACATGGAGTGTGGAGAAGGCAGAGGTGACTGTCAGCTTTGTGCAGTCCTAGCAAAGGATGCTGCCTGTGAAGCAGCCTGGGAGCAGGCTTGACGGGCCAGCAGCGGCCAATTGAGAGGCCTTTTCTTCCCTGCGGGCTGAGGCCCTGAGCCTTGCCCTTTGCCAGGGCCCGTGAGTGCCTGCCCAGGGGCCTTTTGCACAGGGGTGAGAGAAGTGCTGCTGCAAGGCTGTCCTCAAGCTACTTTTGCTGCAGATGGAGCTGAGGACTGCTGATTGCTTGCAGTCTCAGGTGCTGTTTGTGTGCAGGTGCAAGTGCTGAGGGAGGGAGCAGCTCAGCTGGGGGCCAAGAAGTCTTCTTCTTTTGGCGGTTTTTGTTTCTTTCTTTGAACGACTCCCCCCTAGCAGCTCTGGGCGGGGCTGAGTAAGTGTATCTGAAACAGGCCTGTGGCACTGTGGGGGTGGCCAAGGTGATTTTCCTCGAGCTGTGTGCAGAGAAATAAATGCCCATCAGTCCCAGCCAGAGCAGTTCAGTGGCCGGTCAGTTTTGTTGCTTAGACGCAGCTCAGGACGCTTCCCTTTGGGCGTCTCCAGGGAGGTAACGCTGGGGCTGGCACGGCTGTGGTGTCACAAAGAGGGGGAATGTTTTGCTGCCCCCATTGTGATGTCACAATGAGGGGGAGCACAGGGGCTGCAATGGCTGTGGTGTCACAAAGAGGGGGAATGTTTTGCTGCCCCCATTGTGATGTCACAAAGAGGGGGAACACAGGGGCTGCAATGGCTGTGGTGTCACAAAGAGGGGGAATGTTGTGCTGCCCCCATTGTGATGTCACAATGAGGGGGAACGCTGGGGCTGGCACGGCTGTGGTGTCACAAAGAGGGGGAATGTTGTGCTGCCCCCATTGTGATGTCACAAAGAGGAGGAACACAGGGGCTGCAATGGCTGTGGTGTCACAGAGTGGGAATGCAGGGGGTGCCGTGGTCTTTCTTTTAGTAAGTTTGGATCCTTGAAGTGTTTTGTAGGCCGTGTCAGTTTAATTGCGAGGGCTAAGGAAAAAGTGCGGAGGTGTGGAGGACTGAGGTGAAGTTGCAGGGATTTGAAAAGGGGGAGGAAAAGAAAGCAAGAAAGCAAGAAAGCAAGAAAGCAAGAAAGCAAGAAAGCAAGAAAGCAAGCAAGAAAGAAAGAAAGAAAGAAAGAGAGAGAGAGTCCTGGTGTTGTCATTACTAGCATCTGGAGCTTGACTGGAATCTGATGTTTGCTGCCCCCGGCAGTGCCCAGACGTGGCAGTTTCCAGGGCCTGGTGTCCTGGTCCAGGCAATTGGCAGCACCTGCAGTGCCTAGGTGGTACCTTTGCCGGCACCGGTGCCAGGCAGCTGGGCCAATTTCCTGCTGCTGGGGCCCTCGGGAGCCTGGCCGAGCAGGAAAGGTGAGGCTGAGGCAGGAGATCTCCTTGCGGCTGCAGCAAAGGCCGGGTGCACACACACCTTGCCGGCGCTGTGCCCTGGGCCAAGTAGGATTGTGGCCCAGGGGCTGCGCCTAACTTTCTTCTGGCAGGCAGCTTGTGAACATGGAGTGTGGAGAAGGCAGAGGTGACTGTCAGCTTTGTGCAGTCCTAGCAAAGGATGCTGCCTGTGAAGCAGCCTGGGAGCAGGCTTGACGGGCCAGCAGCGGCCAATTGAGAGGCCTTTTCTTCCCTGCGGGCTGAGGCCCTGAGCCTTGCCCTTTGCCAGGGCCCGTGAGTGCCTGCCCAGGGGCCTTTTGCACAGGGGTGAGAGAAGTGCTGCTGCAAGGCTGTCCTCAAGCTACTTTTGCTGCAGATGGAGCTGAGGACTGCTGATTGCTTGCAGTCTCAGGTGCTGTTTGTGTGCAGGTGGAAGTGCTGAGGGAGGGAGCAGCTCAGCTGGGGGCCAAGAAGTCTTCTTCTTTTGGCGGTTTTTGTTTCTTTCTTTGAACGACTCCCCCCTAGCAGCTCTGGGCGGGGCTGAGTAAGTGTATCTGAAACAGGCCTGTGGCACTGTGGGGGTGGCCAAGGTGATTTTCCTCGAGCTGTGTGCAGAGAAATAAATGCCCATCAGTCCCAGCCAGAGCAGTTCAGTGGCCGGTCAGTTTTGTTGCTTAGACGCAGCTCAGGACGCTTCCCTTTGGGCGTCTCCAGGGAGGTAACGCTGGGGCTGGCACGGCTGTGGTGTCACAAAGAGGGGGAATGTTTTGCTGCCCCCATTGTGATGTCACAATGAGGGGGAACACTGGGGCTAGCACGGCTGTGGTGTCACAAAGAGGGGGAATGTTGTGCTGCCCCCATTGTGATGTCACAATGAGGGGGAACGCTGGGGCTGGCACGGCTGTGGTGTCACAAAGAGGGGGAATGTTGTGCTGCCTCCATTGTGATGTCACAAAGAGGAGGAACACAGGGGCTGCAATGGCTGTGGTGTCACAGAGTGGGAATGCAGGGGGTGGCGTGGTCTTTCTTTTAGTAAGTTTGGATCCTTGAAGTGTTTTGTAGGCCGTGTCAGTTTAATTGGGAGGGCTAAGGAAAAAGTGCGGAGGTGTGGAGGACTGAGGTGAAGTTGCAGGGATTTGGAAAGGGGGAGGAAAAGAAAGCCAGAAAGCAAGAAAGCAAGAAAGCAAGAAAGAAAGCAAGAAAGAAAGCAAGCAAGCAAGAAAGAAAGCAAGAAAGAAAGCAAGAAAGAAAGCAAGCAAGCAAGAAAGAAAGAAAGAAAGAAAGAAAGAGAGATAGAGAGAGTCCTGGTGTTGTCATTACTAGCATCTGGAGCTTGACTGGAATCTGATGTTTGCTCCCCCCGGCAGTGCCCAGACGTGGCAGTTTCCAGGGCCTGGTGTCCTGGTCCAGGCAATTGGCAGCACCTGCAGTGCCTAGGTGGTACCTTTGCCGGCACCGGTGCCAGGCAGCTGGGCCAATTTCCTGCTGCTGGGGCCCTCGGGAGCCTGGCCGAGCAGGAAAGGTGAGGCTGAGGCAGGAGATCTCCTTGCGGCTGCAGCAAAGGCCGGGTGCACACACACCTTGCCGGCGCTGTGCCCTGGGCCAAGTAGGATTGTGGCCCAGGGGCTGCGCCTAACTTTCTTCTGGCAGGCAGCTTGTGAACATGGAGTGTGGAGAAGGCAGAGGTGACTGTCAGCTTTGTGCAGTCCTAGCAAAGGATGCTGCCTGTGAAGCAGCCTGGGAGCAGGTTTGACGTGCCAGCAGCGGCCAATTGAGAGGCCTTTTCTTCCCTGCGGGCTGAGGCCCTGAGCCTTGCCCTTTGCCAGGGCCCGTGAGTGCCTGCCCAGGGGCCTTTTGCACAGGGGTGAGAGAAGTGCTGCTGCAAGGCTGTCCTCAAGCTACTTTTGCTGCAGATGGAGCTGAGGACTGCTGATTGCTTGCAGTCTCAGGTGCTGTTTGTGTGCAGGTGCAAGTGCTGAGGGAGGGAGCAGCTCAGCTGGGGGCCAAGAAGTCTTCTTCTTTTGGCGGTTTTTGTTTCTTTCTTTGAAGGACTCCCCCCTAGCAGCTCTGGGCGGGGCTGAGTAAGTGTATCTGAAACAGGCCTGTGGCACTGTGGGGGTGGCCAAGGTGATTTTCCTCGAGCTGTGTGCAGAGAAATAAATGCCCATCAGTCCCAGCCAGAGCAGTTCAGTGGCCGGTCAGTTTTGTTGCTTAGACGCAGCTCAGGACGCTTCCCTTTGGGCGTCTCCAGGGAGGTAACGCTGGGGCTGGCACGGCTGTGGTGTCACAAAGAGGGGGAATGTTGTGCTGCCCCCATTGTGATGTCACAATGAGGGGGAACACTGGGGCTGGCACGGCTGTGGTGTCACAAAGAGGGGGAATGTTGTGCTGCCCCCATTGTGATGTCACAATGAGGGGGAACGCTGGGGCTGGCACGGCTGTGGTGTCACAAAGAGGGGGAATGTTGTGCTGCCCCCATTGTGATGTCACAAAGAGGAGGAACACAGGGGCTGCAATGGCTGTGGTGTCACAGAGTGGGAATGCAGGGGGTGCCGTGGTCTTTCTTTTAGTAAGTTTGGATCCTTGAAGTGTTTTGTAGGCCGTGTCAGTTTAATTGGGAGGGCTAAGGAAAAAGTGCGGAGGTGTGGAGGACTGAGGTGAAGTTGCAGGGATTTGAAAAGGGGGAGGAAAAGAAAGCAAGAAAGCAAGAAAGCAAGAAAGCAAGAAAGCAAGAAAGCAAGAAAGCAAGCAAGCAAGAAAGAAAGAAAGCAAGAAAGAAAGCAAGAAAGCAAGAAAGCAAGAAAGCAAGAAAGCAAGAAAGAAAGAAAGAGAGAGAGAGTCCTGGTGTTGTCATTACTAGCATCTGGAGCTTGACTGGAATCTGATGTTTGCTGCCCCCGGCAGTGCCCAGACGTGGCAGTTTCCAGGGCCTGGTGTCCTGGTCCAGGCAATTGGCAGCACCTGCAGTGCCTAGGTGGTACCTTTGCCGGCACCGGTGCCAGGCAGCTGGGCCAATTTCCTGCTGCTGGGGCCCTCGGGAGCCTGGCCGAGCAGGAAAGGTGAGGCTGAGGCAGGAGATCTCCTTGCGGCTGCAGCAAAGGCCGGGTGCACACACACCTTGCCGGCGCTGTGCCCTGGGCCAAGTAGGATTGTGGCCCAGGGGCTGCGCCTAACTTTCTTCTGGCAGGCAGCTTGTGAACATGGAGTGTGGAGAAGGCAGAGGTGACTGTCAGCTTTGTGCAGTCCTAGCAAAGGATGCTGCCTGTGAAGCAGCCTGGGAGCAGGCTTGACGGGCCAGCAGCGGCCAATTGAGAGGCCTTTTCTTCCCTGCGGGCTGAGGCCCTGAGCCTTGCCCTTTGCCAGGGCCCGTGAGTGCCTGCCCAGGGGCCTTTTGCACAGGGGTGAGAGAAGTGCTGCTGCAAGGCTGTCCTCAAGCTACTTTTGCTGCAGATGGAGCTGAGGACTGCTGATTGCTTGCAGTCTCAGGTGCTGTTTGTGTGCAGGTGCAAGTGCTGAGGGAGGGAGCAGCTCAGCTGGGGGCCAAGAAGTCTTCTTCTTTTGGCGGTTTTTGTTTCTTTCTTTGAACGACTCCCCCCTAGCAGCTCTGGGCGGGGCTGAGTAAGTGTATCTGAAACAGGCCTGTGGCACTGTGGGGGTGGCCAAGGTGATTTTCCTCGAGCTGTGTGCAGAGAAATAAATGCCCATCAGTCCCAGCCAGAGCAGTTCAGTGGCCGGTCAGTTTTGTTGCTTAGACGCAGCTCAGGACGCTTCCCTTTGGGCGTCTCCAGGGAGGTAACGCTGGGGCTGGCACGGCTGTGGTGTCACAAAGAGGGGGAATGTTTTGCTGCCCCCATTGTGATGTCACAATGAGGGGGAACACTGGGGCTAGCACGGCTGTGGTGTCACAAAGAGGGGGAATGTTGTGCTGCCCCCATTGTGATGTCACAATGAGGGGGAACGCTGGGGCTGGCACGGCTGTGGTGTCACAAAGAGGGGGAATGTTGTGCTGCCTCCATTGTGATGTCACAAAGAGGAGGAACACAGGGGCTGCAATGGCTGTGGTGTCACAGAGTGGGAATGCAGGGGGTGGCGTGGTCTTTCTTTTAGTAAGTTTGGATCCTTGAAGTGTTTTGTAGGCCGTGTCAGTTTAATTGGGAGGGCTAAGGAAAAAGTGCGGAGGTGTGGAGGACTGAGGTGAAGTTGCAGGGATTTGGAAAGGGGGAGGAAAAGAAAGCCAGAAAGCAAGAAAGCAAGAAAGCAAGAAAGAAAGCAAGAAAGAAAGCAAGCAAGAAAGAAAGAAAGCAAGAAAGAAAGCAAGAAAGAAAGCAAGCAAGCAAGCAAGAAAGAAAGAAAGAAAGAAAGAGAGATAGAGAGAGTCCTGGTGTTGTCATTACTAGCATCTGGAGCTTGACTGGAATCTGATGTTTGCTGCCCCCGGCAGTGCCCAGACGTGGCAGTTTCCAGGGCCTGGTGTCCTGGTCCAGGCAATTGGCAGCACCTGCAGTGCCTAGGTGGTACCTTTGCCGGCACCGGTGCCAGGCAGCTGGGCCAATTTCCTGCTGCTGGGGCCCTCGGGAGCCTGGCCGAGCAGGAAAGGTGAGGCTGAGGCAGGAGATCTCCTTGCGGCTGCAGCAAAGGCCGGGTGCACACACACCTTGCCGGCGCTGTGCCCTGGGCCAAGTAGGATTGTGGCCCAGGGGCTGCGCCTAACTTTCTTCTGGCAGGCAGCTTGTGAACATGGAGTGTGGAGAAGGCAGAGGTGACTGTCAGCTTTGTGCAGTCCTAGCAAAGGATGCTGCCTGTGAAGCAGCCTGGGAGCAGGTTTGACGTGCCAGCAGCGGCCAATTGAGAGGCCTTTTCTTCCCTGCGGGCTGAGGCCCTGAGCCTTGCCCTTTGCCAGGGCCCGTGAGTGCCTGCCCAGGGGCCTTTTGCACAGGGGTGAGAGAAGTGCTGCTGCAAGGCTGTCCTCAAGCTACTTTTGCTGCAGATGGAGCTGAGGACTGCTGATTGCTTGCAGTCTCAGGTGCTGTTTGTGTGCAGGTGCAAGTGCTGAGGGAGGGAGCAGCTCAGCTGGGGGCCAAGAAGTCTTCTTCTTTTGGCGGTTTTTGTTTCTTTCTTTGAACGACTCCCCCCTAGCAGCTCTGGGCGGGGCTGAGTAAGTGTATCTGAAACAGGCCTGTGGCACTGTGGGGGTGGCCAAGGTGATTTTCCTCGAGCTGTGTGCAGAGAAATAAATGCCCATCAGTCCCAGCCAGAGCAGTTCAGTGGCCGGTCAGTTTTGTTGCTTAGACGCAGCTCAGGACGCTTCCCTTTGGGCGTCTCCAGGGAGGTAACGCTGGGGCTGGCACGGCTGTGGTGTCACAAAGAGGGGGAATGTTTTGCTGCCCCCATTGTGATGTCACAAAGAGGAGGAACACAGGGGCTGCAATGGCTGTGGCGTCACAAAGAGGGGGAATGTTGTGCTGCCCCCATTGTGATGTCACAAAGAGGGGGAACACAGGGGCTGCAATGGCTGTGGTGTCACAAAGAGGGGGAATGTTTTGCTGCCCCCATTGTGATGTCACAAAGAGGGGGAGCACAGGGGCTGCAATGGCTGTGGTGTCACAAAGAGGGGGAATGTTGTGCTGCCCCCATTGTGATGTCACAATGAGGGGGAACGCTGGGGCTGGCACGGCTGTGGTGTCACAAAGAGGGGGAATGTTGTGCTGCCCCCATTGTGATGTCACAAAGAGGAGGAACACAGGGGCTGCAATGGCTGTGGTGTCACAGAGTGGGAATGCAGGGGGTGCCGTGGTCTTTCTTTTAGTAAGTTTGGATCCTTGAAGTGTTTTGTAGGCCGTGTCAGTTTAATCGGGAGGGCTAAGGAAAAAGTGCGGAGGTGTGGAGGACAGAGGTGAAGTTGCAGGGATTTGAAAAGGGGGAGGAAAAGAAAGCAAGAAAGCAAGAAAGCAAGAAAGCAAGAAAGCAAGAAAGCAAGAAAGCAAGCAAGAAAGAAAGAAAGAAAGAAAGAGAGAGAGAGTCCTGGTGTTGTCATTACTAGCATCTGGAGCTTGACTGGAATCTGATGTTTGCTGCCCCCGGCAGTGCCCAGACGTGGCAGTTTCCAGGGCCTGGTGTCCTGGTCCAGGCAATTGGCAGCACCTGCAGTGCCTAGGTGGTACCTTTGCCGGCACCGGTGCCAGGCAGCTGGGCCAATTTCCTGCTGCTGGGGCCCTCGGGAGCCTGGCCGAGCAGGAAAGGTGAGGCTGAGGCAGGAGATCTCCTTGCGGCTGCAGCAAAGGCCGGGTGCACACACACCTTGCCGGCGCTGTGCCCTGGGCCAAGTAGGATTGTGGCCCAGGGGCTGCGCCTAACTTTCTTCTGGCAGGCAGCTTGTGAACATGGAGTGTGGAGAAGGCAGAGGTGACTGTCAGCTTTGTGCAGTCCTAGCAAAGGATGCTGCCTGTGAAGCAGCCTGGGAGCAGGCTTGACGGGCCAGCAGCGGCCAATTGAGAAGCCTTTTCTTCCCTGCGGGCTGAGGCCCTGAGCCTTGCCCTTTGCCAGGGCCCGTGAGTGCCTGCCCAGGGGCCTTTTGCACAGGGGTGAGAGAAGTGCTGCTGCAAGGCTGTCCTCAAGCTACTTTTGCTGCAGATGGAGCTGAGGACTGCTGATTGCTTGCAGTCTCAGGTGCTGTTTGTGTGCAGGTGCAAGTGCTGAGGGAGGGAGCAGCTCAGCTGGGGGCCAAGAAGTCTTCTTCTTTTGGCGGTTTTTGTTTCTTTCTTTGAACGACTCCCCCCTAGCAGCTCTGGGCGGGGCTGAGTAAGTGTATCTGAAACAGGCCTGTGGCACTGTGGGGGTGGCCAAGGTGATTTTCCTCGAGCTGTGTGCAGAGAAATAAATGCCCATCAGTCCCAGCCAGAGCAGTTCAGTGGCCGGTCAGTTTTGTTGCTTAGACGCAGCTCAGGACGCTTCCCTTTGGGCGTCTCCAGGGAGGTAACGCTGGGGCTGGCACGGCTGTGGTGTCACAAAGAGGGGGAATGTTTTGCTGCCCCCATTGTGATGTCACAATGAGGGGGAACACTGGGGCTAGCACGGCTGTGGTGTCACAAAGAGGGGGAATGTTGTGCTGCCCCCATTGTGATGTCACAATGAGGGGGAACGCTGGGGCTGGCACGGCTGTGGTGTCACAAAGAGGGGGAATGTTTTGCTGCCCCCATTGTGATGTCACAAAGAGGGGGAACACAGGGGCTGCAATGGCTGTGGTGTCACAAAGAGGGGGAATGTTGTGCTGCCCCCATTGTGATGTCACAATGAGGGGGAACGCTGGGGCTGGCACGGCTGTGGTGTCACAAAGAGGGGGAATGTTGTGCTGCCCCCATTGTGATGTCACAAAGAGGAGGAACACAGGGGCTGCAATGGCTGTGGTGTCACAGAGTGGGAATGCAGGGGGTGCCGTGGTCTTTCTTTTAGTAAGTTTGGATCCTTGAAGTGTTTTGTAGGCCGTGTCAGTTTAATTGCGAGGGCTAAGGAAAAAGTGCGGAGGTGTGGAGGACTGAGGTGAAGTTGCAGGGATTTGAAAAGGGGGAGGAAAAGAAAGCAAGAAAGCAAGAAAGCAAGAAAGCAAGAAAGCAAGAAAGCAAGAAAGCAAGCAAGAAAGAAAGAAAGAAAGAAAGAGAGAGAGTCCTGGTGTTGTCATTACTAGCATCTGGAGCTTGACTGGAATCTGATGTTTGCTGCCCCCGGCAGTGCCCAGACGTGGCAGTTTCCAGGGCCTGGTGTCCTGGTCCAGGCAATTGGCAGCACCTGCAGTGCCTAGGTGGTACCTTTGCCGGCACCGGTGCCAGGCAGCTGGGCCAATTTCCTGCTGCTGGGGCCCTCGGGAGCCTGGCCGAGCAGGAAAGGTGAGGCTGAGGCAGGAGATCTCCTTGCGGCTGCAGCAAAGGCCGGGTGCACACACACCTTGCCGGCGCTGTGCCCTGGGCCAAGTAGGATTGTGGCCCAGGGGCTGCGCCTAACTTTCTTCTGGCAGGCAGCTTGTGAACATGGAGTGTGGAGAAGGCAGAGGTGACTGTCAGCTTTGTGCAGTCCTAGCAAAGGATGCTGCCTGTGAAGCAGCCTGGGAGCAGGTTTGACGTGCCAGCAGCGGCCAATTGAGAGGCCTTTTCTTCCCTGCGGGCTGAGGCCCTGAGCCTTGCCCTTTGCCAGGGCCCGTGAGTGCCTGCCCAGGGGCCTTTTGCACAGGGGTGAGAGAAGTGCTGCTGCAAGGCTGTCCTCAAGCTACTTTTGCTGCAGATGGAGCTGAGGACTGCTGATTGCTTGCAGTCTCAGGTGCTGTTTGTGTGCAGGTGCAAGTGCTGAGGGAGGGAGCAGCTCAGCTGGGGGCCAAGCAGTCTTCTTCTTTTGGCGGTTTTTGTTTCTTTCTTTGAACGACTCCCCCCTAGCAGCTCTGGGCGGGGCTGAGTAAGTGTATCTGAAACAGGCCTGTGGCACTGTGGGGGTGGCCAAGGTGATTTTCCTCGAGCTGTGTGCAGAGAAATAAATGCCCATCAGTCCCAGCCAGAGCAGTTCAGTGGCCGGTCAGTTTTGTTGCTTAGACGCAGCTCAGGACGCTTCCCTTTGGGCGTCTCCAGGGAGGTAACGCTGGGGCTGGCACGGCTGTGGTGTCACAAAGAGGGGGAATGTTTTGCTGCCCCCATTGTGATGTCACAAAGAGGAGGAACACAGGGGCTGCAATGGCTGTGGCGTCACAAAGAGGGGGAATGTTGTGCTGCCCCCATTGTGATGTCACAAAGAGGGGGAACACAGGGGCTGCAATGGCTGTGGTGTCACAAAGAGGGGGAATGTTTTGCTGCCCCCATTGTGATGTCACAAAGAGGGGGAGCACAGGGGCTGCAATGGCTGTGGTGTCACAAAGAGGGGGAATGTTGTGCTGCCCCCATTGTGATGTCACAATGAGGGGGAACACTGGGGCTGGCACGGCTGTGGTGTCACAAAGAGGGGGAATGTTGTGCTGCCCCCATTGTGATGTCACAATGAGGGGGAACGCTGGGGCTGGCACGGCTGTGGTGTCACAAAGAGGGGGAATGTTGTGCTGCCCCCATTGTGATGTCACAAAGAGGAGGAACACAGGGGCTGCAATGGCTGTGGTGTCACAGAGTGGGAATGCAGGGGGTGCCGTGGTCTTTCTTTTAGTAAGTTTGGATCCTTGAAGTGTTTTGTAGGCCGTGTCAGTTTAATTGGGAGGGCTAAGGAAAAAGTGCGGAGGTGTGGAGGACTGAGGTGAAGTTGCAGGGATTTGAAAAGGGGGAGGAAAAGAAAGCAAGAAAGCAAGAAAGCAAGAAAGCAAGAAAGCAAGAAAGCAAGCAAGCAAGAAAGAAAGAAAGCAAGAAAGAAAGCAAGAAAGCAAGAAAGCAAGAAAGCAAGAAAGAAAGAAAGAAAGAAAGAGAGAGAGAGTCCTGGTGTTGTCATTACTAGCATCTGGAGCTTGACTGGAATCTGATGTTTGCTGCCCCCGGCAGTGCCCAGACGTGGCAGTTTCCAGGGCCTGGTGTCCTGGTCCAGGCAATTGGCAGCACCTGCAGTGCCTAGGTGGTACCTTTGCCGGCACCGGTGCCAGGCAGCTGGGCCAATTTCCTGCTGCTGGGGCCCTCGGGAGCCTGGCCGAGCAGGAAAGGTGAGGCTGAGGCAGGAGATCTCCTTGCGGCTGCAGCAAAGGCCGGGTGCACACACACCTTGCCGGCGCTGTGCCCTGGGCCAAGTAGGATTGTGGCCCAGGGGCTGCGCCTAACTTTCTTCTGGCAGGCAGCTTGTGAACATGGAGTGTGGAGAAGGCAGAGGTGACTGTCAGCTTTGTGCAGTCCTAGCAAAGGATGCTGCCTGTGAAGCAGCCTGGGAGCAGGCTTGACGGGCCAGCAGCGGCCAATTGAGAGGCCTTTTCTTCCCTGCGGGCTGAGGCCCTGAGCCTTGCCCTTTGCCAGGGCCCGTGAGTGCCTGCCCAGGGGCCTTTTGCACAGGGGTGAGAGAAGTGCTGCTGCAAGGCTGTCCTCAAGCTACTTTTGCTGCAGATGGAGCTGAGGACTGCTGATTGCTTGCAGTCTCAGGTGCTGTTTGTGTGCAGGT
>NW_028154553.1:0-109727 GCF_965231275.1 Zosterops lateralis
AAGCCTGTCCGGAGCCCGTGGTAGCTCCAGCTGCTTTGGAACACATTCTGCCACACTTGCTGTTTCTGCATGTCTCTAGCCAGCCAGAAAGCGCTGGAAAGCGCTCTTTTGCCGAGAAAAGCAACACTCTTAGGGACCTCTGTAACTTTGCTTGCAGCAGCACCTTGGGGTGTTTTCTGTGTTCTCCAAGTGAAAAGAAGCCTGTCCGGAGCCCGTGGTAGCTCCAGCTGCTTTGGAACACATTCTGCCACACTTGCTGTTTCTGCATGTCTCTAGCAGCCAGAAAGCGCTGGAAAGCGCTCTTTTGCTCGAGAAAAGCAACACTCTTGGGGACCCCTGTAACTTTGCTTGCAGCAGCACCTTGGGGTGTTTTCTGTGTTCTCCAAGTGAAAAGAAGCCTGTCCGGAGCCCGTGGTAGCTCCAGCTGCTTTGGAACACATTCTGCCACACTTGCTGTTTCTGCATGTCTCTAGCAGCCAGAAAGCGCTGTAAAGCGCTCTTTTGCCCGAGAAAAGCAACACTCTGGGGGACCTCTGTAACTTTACTTGCAGCAGCACCTTGGGGTGTTTTCTGTGTTCTCCAAGTGAAAATAAGCCTGTCCGGAGCCCCGTGGTAGCTCCAGCTGCTTTGGAACACATTCTGCCACACTTGCTGTTTCTGCATGTCTCTAGCAGCCAGAAGCGCTGTAAAGCGCTCTTTTGCCCGAGAAAAGCAACACTCTGGAGGACCTCTGTAACTTTACTTGCAGCAGCACCTTGGGGTGTTTTCTGTGTTCTCCAAGTGAAAAGAAGCCTGTCCGGAGCCCGTGGTAGCTCCAGCTGCTTTGGAACACATTCTGCCACACTTGCTCTTTCTGCATGTCTCTAGCAGCCAGAAAGCGCTGTAAAGCGCTCTTTTGCCCGAGAAAAGCAACACTCTGGGGGACCCTGTAACTTTGCTTGCAGCAGCACCTTGGGGTGTTTTCTGTGTTCTCCAAGTGAAAAGAAAGCCTGTCCGGAGCCCGTGGTAGCTCCAGCTGCTTTGGAACACATTCTGCCACACTTGCTCTTTCTGCATGTCTCTAGCAGCCAGAAAGCGCTGGAAAGCGCTCTTTTGCCCGAGAAAAGCAACACTCTGGGGGACCCCTGTAACTTTGCTTGCAGCAGCACCTTGGGGTGTTTTCTGTGTTCTCCAAGTGAAAAGAAGCCTGTCCGGAGCCCGTGGTAAGCTCCAGCTGCTTTGGAACACATTCTGCCACACTTGCTGTTTCTGCATGTCTCTAGCAGCCAGAAAGCGCTGTAAAGCGCTCTTTTGCCCGAGAAAAGCAACACTCTGGAGGACCTCTGTAACTTTACTTGCAGCAGCACCTTGGGGTGTTTTCTGTGTTCTCCAAGTGAAAAGAAGACTGTCCGGAGCCCGTGGTAGCTCCAGCTGCTTTGGAACACATTCTGCCACACTTGCTCTTTCTGCATGTCTCTAGCAGCCAGAAAGCGCTGTAAAGCGCTCTTTTGCCCGAGAAAAGCAACACTCTGGGGGACCCCTGTAACTTTGCTTGCAGCAGCACCTTGGGGGTGTTTTCTGTGTTCTCCAAGTGAAAAGAAGCCTGTCCGGAGCCCGTGGTAGCTCCAGCTGCTTTGGAACACATTCTGCCACACTTGCTGTTTCTGCATGTCTCTAGCAGCCAGAAAGCGCTGGAAAGCGCTCTTTTGCCCGAGAAAAGCAACACTCTGGGGACCCCTGTAACTTGCTTGCAGCAGCCACCTTGGGGTGTTTTCCTGTGTTCTCCAAGTGAGAAAAGAAGCCTGTCCGGAGCCCGTGGTAGCTCCAGCTGCTTTGGAACACATTCTGCCACACTGCTCTTTCTGCATGTCTCTAGCAGCCAGAAAGCGCTGTAAAGCGCTCTTTTGCCCGAGAAAAGCAACACTCTGGGGGACCCCTGTAACTTTGCTTGCAGCAGCACCTTGGGTGTTTTCTGTGTTCTCCAAGTGAAAAGAAGCCTGTCCGGAGCCCGTGGTAGCTCAGCTGCTTTGGAACACATTCTGCCACACTTGCTCTTTCTGCATGTCTCTAGGCAGCAGAAAGCGCTGTAAAGTGCTTCTTTTGCCCGAAAAAGCAACACTCTGGGGGACCTCTGTAACTTTGCTTGCAGCAGCACCTTGGTGTGTTTTCTGTGTTCTCCAAGTGAAAAGAAGCCTGTCCAGAGCGCGTGGTAGCTCCAGCTGCTTTGGAACACATTCTGCCACACTTGCTGTTTCTGCATGTCTCTAGCAGCCAGAAAGCGCTGGAAAGCGCTCTTTTGCCCGAGAAAAGCAACACTCTGGGGGACCCCTGTAACTTTGCTTGCAGCAGCACCTTGGGGTGTTTTCTGTGTTCTCCAAGTGAAAAGAAGCCTGTCCGGAGCCCGTGGTAGCTCCAGCTGCTTTGGAACACATTCTGCCACACTTGCTGTTTCTGCATGTCTCTAGCAGCCAGAAAGAGCTGGAAAGCGCTCTTTTGCCCGAGAAAAGCAACACTCTGGGGGAACTCTGTAACTTTGCTTGCAGCAGCACCTTGGGGTGTTTTCTGTGTTCTCCAAGTGAAAAGAAGCCTGTCCGGAGCCCGTGGTAGCTCCAGCTGCTTTGGAACACATTCTGCCACACTTGCTGTTTCTGCATGTCTCTAGCAGCCAGAAAGCGCTGGAAAGCGCTCTTTTGCCCGAGAAAAGCAACACTCTGGGGGACCCCTGTAACTTTGCTTGCAGCAGCACCTTGGGGTGTTTTCTGTGTTCTCAAGTGAAAAGAAGCCTGTCCGGAGCCCGTGGTAGCTCCAGCTGCTTTGGAACACATTCTGCCACACTTGCGGTTTCTGCATGTCTCTCGCAGCCAGAAAGCGCTGGAAAGCGCTCTTTTGCCCGAGAAAAGCAACACTCTGGGGACCCCTGTAACTTTGCTTGCAGCAGCACCTTGGGGTGTTTTCTGTGTTCTCCAAGTGAAAAGAAGCCTGTCCGGAGCCCGTGGTAGCTCCAGCTGCTTTGGAACACATTCTGCCACACTTGCTGTTTCTGCATGTCTCTAGCAGCCAGAAAGCGCTGGAAAGCGCTCTTTTGCCCGAGAAAAGCAACACTCTTAGGGACCTCTGTAACTTTGCTTGCAGCAGCACCTTGGGGTGTTTTCTGTGTTCTCCAAGTGAAAAGAAGCCTGTCCGGAGCCCGTGGTAGCTCCAGCTGCTTTGGAACACATTCTGCCACACTTGCTGTTTCTGCATGTCTCTAGCAGCCAGAAAGCGCTGGAAAGCGCTCTTTTGCCCGAGAAAAGCAACACTCTTGGGGACCCCTGTAACTTTGCTTGCAGCAGCACTTGGGGTGTTTTCTGTGTTCTCCAAGTGAAAAGAAGCCTGTCCGGAGCCCGTGGTAGCTCCAGCTGCTTTGGAACACATTCTGCCACACTTGCTGTTTCTGCATGTCTCTAGCAGCCAGAAAGCGCTGTAAAGCGCTCTTTTGCCCGAGCAAAGCAACACTCTGGAGGACCTCTGTAACTTTACTTGCAGCAGCACCTTGGGGTGTTTTCTGTGTTCTCCAAGTGAAAATAAGCCTGTCCGGAGCCCGTGGTAGCTCCAGCTGCTTTGGAACACATTCTGCCACACTTGCTGTTTCTGCATGTCTCTAGCAGCCAGAAAGCGCTGTAAAGCGCTCTTTTGCCCGAGAAAAGCAACACTCTGGAGGACCTCTGTAACTTTACTTGCAGCAGCACCTTGGGGTGTTTTCTGTGTTCTCCAAGTGAAATAAGCCTGTCCGGAGCCCGTGGTAGCTCCAGCTGCTTTGGAACACATTCTGCCACACTTGCTCTTTCTGCATGTCTCTAGCAGCCAGAAAGCGCTGGAAAGCGCTCTTTTGCCCGAGAAAAGCAACACTCTGGGGGACCCCTGTAACTTTGCTTGCAGCAGCACCTTGGGGTGTTTTCTGTGTTCTCCAAGTGAAAAGAAGCCTGTCCGGAGCCCGTGGTAGCTCCAGCTGCTTTGGAACACATTCTGCCACACTTGCTGTTTCTGCATGTCTCTAGCAGCCAGAAAGCGCTGTAAAGCGCTCTTTTGCCCGAGAAAAGCAACACTCTGGGGGACCCCTGTAACTTTGCTTGCAGCAGCACCTTGGGGTGTTTTCTGTGTTCTCCAAGTGAAAAGAAGCCTGTCCGGAGCCCGTGGTAGCTCCAGCTGCTTTGGAACACATTCTGCCACACTTGCTCTTTCTGCATGTCTCTAGCAGCCAGAAAGCGCTGTAAAGCGCTCTTTTGCCGAGAAAAGCAACACTCTGGAGGACCTCTGTAACTTTACTTGCAGCAGCACCTTGGGGTGTTTTCTGTGTTCTCCAAGTGAAAAGAAGACTGTCCGGAGCCCGTGGTAGCTCCAGCTGCTTTGGAACACATTCTGCCACCCTTGCTCTTTCTGCATGTCTCTAGCAGCCAGAAAGCGCTGTAAAGCGCTCTTTTGCCCGAGAAAAGCAACACTCTGGGGGACCCCTGTAACTTTGCTTGCAGCAGCACCTTGGGGTGTTTTCTGTGTTCTCCAAGTGAAAAGAAGCCTGTCCGGAGCCCGTGGTAGCTCCAGCTGCTTTGGAACACATTCTGCCACACTTGCTGTTTCTGCATGTCTCTAGCAGCCAGAAAGCGCTGGAAAGCGCTCTTTTGCCCGAGAAAAGCAACACTCTGGGGGACCCCTGTAACTTTGCTTGCAGCAGCACCTTGGGGTGTTTTCTGTGTTCTCCAAGTGAAAAGAAGCCTGTCCGGAGCCCGTGGTAGCTCCAGCTGCTTTGGAACACATTCTGCCACACTTGCTCTTTCTGCATGTCTCTAGCAGCCAGAAAGCGCTGTAAAGCGCTCTTTTGCCCGAGAAAAGCAACACTCTGGGGGACCCCTGTAACTTTGCTTGCAGCAGCACCTTGGGGTGTTTTCTGTGTTCTCCAAGTGAAAAGAAGCCTGTCCGGAGCCCGTGGTAGCTCCAGCTGCTTTGGAACACATTCTGCCACACTTGCTGTTTCTGCATGTCTCTAGCAGCCAGAAAGCGCTGTAAAGTGCTCTTTTGCCCGAGAAAAGCAACACTCTGGGGGACCTCTGTAACTTTGCTTGCAGCAGCACCTTGGTGTGTTTTCTGTGTTCTCCAAGTGAAAAGAAGCCTGTCCAGAGCGCGTGGTAGCTCCAGCTGCTTTGGAACACATTCTGCCACACTTGCTGTTTCTGCATGTCTCTAGCAGCCAGAAAGCGCTGGAAAGCGCTCTTTTGCCCGAGAAAAGCAACACTCTGGGGGACCCCTGTAACTTTGCTTGCAGCAGCACCTTGGGGTGTTTTCTGTGTTCTCCAAGTGAAAAGAAGCCTGTCCGGAGCCCGTGGTAGCTCCAGCTGCTTTGGAACACATTCTGCCACACTTGCTGTTTCTGCATGTCTCTAGCAGCCAGAAAGCGCTGGAAAGCGCTCTTTTGCCCGAGAAAAGCAACACTCTGGGGGAACTCTGTAACTTTGCTTGCAGCAGCACCTTGGGGTGTTTTCTGTGTTCTCCAAGTGAAAAGAAGCCTGTCCGGAGCCCGTGGTAGCTCCAGCTGCTTTGGAACACATTCTGCCACACTTGCTGTTTCTGCATGTCTCTAGCAGCCAGAAAGCGCTGGAAAGCGCTCTTTTGCCCGAGAAAAGCAACACTCTGGGGGACCCCTGTAACTTTGCTTGCAGCAGCACCTTGGTGTGTTTTCTGTGTTCTCCAAGTGAAAATAAGCCTGTCCGGAGCCCGTGGTAGCTCCAGCTGCTTTGGAACACATTCTGCCACACTTGCGGTTTCTGCATGTCTCTCGCAGCCAGAAAGCGCTGGAAAGCGCTCTTTTGCCCGAGAAAAGCAACACTCTGGGGGACCCCTGTAACTTTGCTTGCAGCAGCACCTTGGGGTGTTTTCTGTGTTCTCCAAGTGAAAAGAAGCCTGTCCGGAGCCCGTGGTAGCTCCAGCGGCTTGGAACACATTCTGCCACACTTGCTGTTTCTGCATGTCTCTAGCAGCCAGAAAGCGCTGGAAAGCGCTCTTTTGCCCGAGAAAAGCAACACTCTGGGGGACCTCTGTAACTTTGCTTGCAGCAGCACCTTGGGGTGTTTTCTGTGTTCTCCAAGTGAAAAGAAGCCTGTCCGGAGCCTGTGGTAGCTCCAGCTGCTTTGGAACACATTCTGCCACACTTGCTGTTTCTGCATGTCTCTAGCAGCCAGAAAGCGCTGTAAAGTGCTCTTTTGCCCGAGAAAAGCAACACTCTGGGGGACCTCTGTAACTTTGCTTGCAGCAGCACCTTGGGGTGTTTACTGTGTTCTCCAAGTGAAAAGAAGCCTGTCCGGAGCCCGTGGTAGCTCCAGCTGCTTTGGAACACATTCTGCCACACTTGCTCTTTCTGCATGTCTCTAGCAGCCAGAAAGCGCTGTAAAGCGCTCTTTTGCCCGAGAAAAGCAACAGTCTGGGGGACCCCTGTAACTTTGCTTGCAGCAGCACCTTGGTGTGTTTTCTGTGTTCTCCAAGTGAAAAGAAGCCTGTCCAGAGCCCGTGGTAGCTCCAGCTGCTTTGGAACACATTCTGCCACACTTGCTGTTTCTGCATGTCTCTAGCAGCCAGAAAGCGCTGTAAAGTGCTCTTTTGCCCGAGAAAAGCAACACTCTGGGGGACCTCTGTAACTTTGCTTGCAGCAGCACCTTGGGGTGTTTTCTGTGTTCTCCAAGTGAAAAGAAGCCTGTCCGGAGCCCGTGGTAGCTCCAGCTGCTTTGGAACACATTCTGCCACACTTGCTGTTTCTGCATGTCTCTAGCAGCCAGAAAGCGCTGGAAAGCGCTCTTTTGCCCGAGAAAAGCAACACTCTGGGGGACCCCTGTAACTTTGCTTGCAGCAGCACCTTGGGGTGTTTTCTGTGTTCTCCAAGTGAAAAGAAGCCTGTCCGGAGCCTGTGGTAGCTCCAGCTGCTTTGGAACACATTCTGCCACACTTGCTGTTTCTGCATGTCTCTAGCAGCCAGAAAGCCAGAAAAGAAGCCTGTCTGGAGCCCGTGGTAGCTCCAGCTGCTTTGGAACACATTCTGCCGCACTTGCTCTTTCTGCATGTCTCTAGTAGCCAGAAAGCGCTGGAAAGCGCTCTTTTGCCCGAGAAAAGCAACACTCTGGGGGACCTCTGTAACTTTGCTTGCAGCAGCACCTTGGGGTGTTTTCTGTGTTCTCCAAGTGAAAAGAAGCCTGTCCGGAGCCCGTGGTAGCTCCAGCTGCTTTGGAACACATTCTGCCACACTTGCTGTTTCTGCATGTCTCTAGCAGCCAGAAAGCGCTGTAAAGCGCTCTTTTGCCCGAGAAAAGCAACACTCTGGGGGACCCCTGTAACTTTGCTTGCAGCAGCACCTTGGGGTGTTTTCTGTGTTCTCCAAGTGAAAATAAGCCTGTCCGGAGCCCATGGTAGCTCCAGCTGCTTTGGAACACATTCTGCCACACTTGCTGTTTCTGCATGTCTCTAGCAGCCAGAAAGCGCTGGAAAGCGCTCTTTTGCCCGAGAAAAGCAACACTCTGGGGGACCCCTGTAACTTTGCTTGCAGCAGCACCTTGGGGTGTTTTCTGTGTTCTCCAAGTGAAAAGAAGCCTGTCCGGAGCCCGTGGTAGCTCCAGCGGCTTTGGAACACATTCTGCCACACTTGCTGTTTCTGCATGTCTCTAGCAGCCAGAAAGCGCTGTAAAGCGCTCTTTTGCCCGAGAAAAGCAACACTCTGGGGGACCCCTGTAACTTTGCTTGCAGCAGCACCTTGGGGTGTTTTCTGTGTTCTCCAAGTGAAAAGAAGCCTGTCCGGAGCCCGTGGTAGCTCCAGCTGCTTTGGAACACATTCTGCCACACTTGCTGTTTCTGCATGTCTCTAGCAGCCAGAAAGCGCTGGAAAGCGCTCTTTTGCCCGAGAAAAGCAACACTCTGGGGGACCTCTGTAACTTTGCTTGCAGCAGCACCTTGGGGTGTTTTCTGTGTTCTCCAAGTGAAAAGAAGCCTGTCCGGAGCCCGTGGTAGCTCCAGCGGCTTTGGAACACATTCTGCCACACTTGCTGTTTCTGCATGTCTCTAGCAGCCAGAAAGCGCTGTAAAGCGCTCTTTTGCCCGAGAAAAGCAACACTCTGGGGGACCCCTGTAACTTTGCTTGCAGCAGCACCTTGGGGTGTTTTCTGTGTTCTCCAAGTGAAAAGAAGCCTGTCCGGAGCCCGTGGTAGCTCCAGCTGCTTTGGAACACATTCTGCCACACTTGCTCTTTCTGCATGTCTCTAGCAGCCAGAAAGCGCTGGAAAGCGCTCTTTTGCCCGAGAAAAGCAACACTCTGGAGGACCTCTGTAACTTTACTTGCAGCAGCACCTTGGGGTGTTTTCTGTGTTCTCCAAGTGAAAAGAAGCCTGTCCGGAGCCCGTGGTAGCTCCAGCTGCTTTGGAACACATTCTGCCACACTTGCTGTTTCTGCATGTCTCTAGCAGCCAGAAAGCGCTGGAAAGCGCTCTTTTGCCCGAGAAAAGCAACACTCTGGGGGACCCCTGTAACTTTGCTTGCAGCAGCACCTTGGGGTGTTTTCTGTGTTCTCCAAGGGAAAAGAAGCCTGTCCGGAGCCCGTGGTAGCTCCAGCTGCTTTGGAACACATTCTGCCACACTTGCTGTTTCTGCATGTCTCTAGCAGCCAGAAAGCGCTGGAAAGCGCTCTTTTGCCCGAGAAAAGCAACACTCTGGGGGACCCCTGTAACTTTGCTTGCAGCAGCACCTTGGGGTGTTTTCTGTGTTCTCCAAGTGAAAATAAGCCTTTCCGGAGCCCGTGGTAGCTCCAGCTGCTTTGGAACACATTCTGCCACACTTCCTCTTTCTGCATGTCTCTAGCAGCCAGAAAGCGCTGGAAAGCGCTCTTTTGCCCGAGAAAAGCAACACTCTGGGGGACCCCTGTAACTTTGCTTGCAGCAGCACCTTGGGGTGTTTTCTGTGTTCTCCAAGTGAAAAGAAGCCTGTCCGGAGCCCGTGGTAGCTCCAGCTGCTTTGGAACACATTCTGCCACACTTGCTCTTTCTGCATGTCTCTAGCAGCCAGAAAGCGCTGTAAAGCGCTCTTTTGCCCGAGAAAAGCAACACTCTGGGGGACCTCTGTAACTTTGCTTGCAGCAGCACCTTGGTGTGTTTTCTGTGTTCTCCAAGTGAAAAGAAGCCTGTCCGGAGCCCGTGGTAGCTCCAGCTGCTTTGGAACACATTCTGCCACACTTGCTCTTTCTGCATGTCTCTAGCAGCCAGAAAGCGCTGTAAAGCGCTCTTTTGCCCGAGAAAAGCAACACTCTGGGGGACCCCTGTAACTTTGCTTGCAGCAGCACCTTGGGGTGTTTTCTGTGTTCTCCAAGTGAAAAGAAGCCTGTCCGGAGCCCGTGGTAGCTCCAGCTGCTTTGGAACACATTCTGCCACACTTGCTGTTTCTGCATGTCTCTAGCAGCCAGAAAGCGCTGTAAAGCGCTCTTTTGCCCGAGAAAAGCAACACTCTGGGGGACCCCTGTAACTTTGCTTGCAGCAGCACCTTGGGGTGTTTTCTGTGTTCTCCAAGTGAAAAGAAGCCTGTCCGGAGCCCGTGGTAGCTCCAGCTGCTTTGGAACACATTCTGCCACACTTGCTGTTTCTGCATGTCTCTAGCAGCCAGAAAGCGCTGGAAAGCGCTCTTTTGCCCGAGAAAAGCAACACTCTTAGGGACCTCTGTAACTTTGCTTGCAGCAGCACCTTGGGGTGTTTTCTGTGTTCTCCAAGTGAAAAGAAGCCTGTCCGGAGCCCGTGGTAGCTCCAGCTGCTTTGGAACACATTCTGCCACACTTGCTCTTTCTGCATGTCTCTAGCAGCCAGAAAGCGCTGGAAAGCGCTCTTTTGCCCGAGAAAAGCAACACTCTGGAGGACCTCTGTAACTTTACTTGCAGCAGCACCTTGGGGTGTTTTCTGTGTTCTCCAAGTGAAAAGAAGACTGTCCGGAGCCCGTGGTAGCTCCAGCTGCTTTGGAACACATTCTGCCACACTTGCTGTTTCTGCATGTCTCTAGCAGCCAGAAAGCGCTGTAAAGCGCTCTTTTGCCCGAGAAAAGCAACACTCTGGAGGACCTCTGTAACTTTACTTGCAGCAGCACCTTGGGGTGTTTTCTGTGTTCTCCAAGTGAAAAGAAGACTGTCCGGAGCCCGTGGTAGCTCCAGCTGCTTTGGAACACATTCTGCCACACTTGCTGTTTCTGCATGTCTCTAGCAGCCAGAAAGCGCTGGAAAGCGCTCTTTTGCCCGAGAAAAGCAACACTCTGGGGGACCCCTGTAACTTTGCTTGCAGCAGCACCTTGGGGTGTTTTCTGTGTTCTCCAAGTGAAAAGAAGCCTGTCCGGAGCCCGTGGTAGCTCCAGCTGCTTTGGAACACATTCTGCCACACTTGCTGTTTCTGCATGTCTCTAGCAGCCAGAAAGCGCTGGAAAGCGCTCTTTTGCCCGAGAAAAGCAACACTCTGGGGGACCCCTGTAACTTTGCTTGCAGCAGCACCTTGGTGTGTTTTCTGTGTTCTCCAAGTGAAAAGAAGCCTGTCCGGAGCCCGTGGTAGCTCCAGCTGCTTTGGAACACATTCTGCCACACTTGCTGTTTCTGCATGTCTCTAGCAGCCAGAAAGCGCTGTAAAGCGCTCTTTTGCCCGAGAAAAGCAACACTCTGGGGGACCCCTGTAACTTTGCTTGCAGCAGCACCTTGGGGTGTTTTCTGTGTTCTCCAAGTGAAAAGAAGCCTGTCCGGAGCCCGTGGTAGCTCCAGCTGCTTTGGAACACATTCTGCCACACTTGCTGTTTCTGCATGTCTCTAGCAGCCAGAAAGCGCTGGAAAGCGCTCTTTTGCCCGAGAAAAGCAACACTCTGGGGGACCCCTGTAACTTTGCTTGCAGCAGCACCTTGGGGTGTTTTCTGTGTTCTCCAAGTGAAAAGAAGCCTGTCCGGAGCCCGTGGTAGCTCCAGCTGCTTTGGAACACATTCTGCCACACTTGCTGTTTCTGCATGTCTCTAGCAGCCAGAAAGCCAGAAAAGAAGCCTGTCCGGAGCCCGTGGTAGCTCCAGCTGCTTTGGAACACATTCTGCCGCACTTGCTCTTTCTGCATGTCTCTAGTAGCCAGAAAGCGCTGGAAAGCGCTCTTTTGCCCGAGAAAAGCAACACTCTGGGGGACCTCTGTAACTTTGCTTGCAGCAGCACCTTGGGGTGTTTTCTGTGTTCTCCAAGTGAAAAGAAGCCTGTCCGGAGCCCGTGGTAGCTCCAGCTGCTTTGGAACACATTCTGCCACACTTGCTGTTTCTGCATGTCTCTAGCAGCCAGAAAGCGCTGTAAAGCGCTCTTTTGCCCGAGAAAAGCAACACTCTGGGGGACCCCTGTAACTTTGCTTGCAGCAGCACCTTGGGGTGTTTTCTGTGTTCTCCAAGTGAAAAGAAGCCTGTCCGGAGCCCATGGTAGCTCCAGCTGCTTTGGAACACATTCTGCCACACTTGCTGTTTCTGCATGTCTCTAGCAGCCAGAAAGCGCTGGAAAGCGCTCTTTTGCCCGAGAAAAGCAACACTCTGGGGGACCCCTGTAACTTTGCTTGCAGCAGCACCTTGGGGTGTTTTCTGTGTTCTCCAAGTGAAAAGAAGCCTGTCCGGAGCCCGTGGTAGCTCCAGCTGCTTTGGAACACATTCTGCCACACTTGCTCTTTCTGCATGTCTCTAGCAGCCAGAAAGCGCTGGAAAGCGCTCTTTTGCCCGAGAAAAGCAACACTCTGGGGGACCCCTGTAACTTTGCTTGCAGCAGCACCTTGGGGTGTTTTCTGTGTTCTCCAAGTGAAAAGAAGCCTGTCCGGAGCCCGTGGTAGCTCCAGCTGCTTTGGAACACATTCTGCCACACTTGCTCTTTCTGCATGTCTCTAGCAGCCAGAAAGCGCTGGAAAGCGCTCTTTTGCCCGAGAAAAGCAACACTCTGGGGGACCTCTGTAACTTTGCTTGCAGCAGCACCTTGGGGTGTTTTCTGTGTTCTCCAAGTGAAAAGAAGCCTGTCCGGAGCCCGTGGTAGCTCCAGCGGCTTTGGAACACATTCTGCCACACTTGCTCTTTCTGCATGTCTCTAGCAGCCAGAAAGCGCTGTAAAGCGCTCTTTTGCCCGAGAAAAGCAACACTCTGGGGGACCCCTGTAACTTTGCTTGCAGCAGCACCTTGGGGTGTTTTCTGTGTTCTCCAAGTGAAAAGAAGCCTGTCCGGAGCCCGTGGTAGCTCCAGCTGCTTTGGAACACATTCTGCCACACTTGCTCTTTCTGCATGTCTCTAGCAGCCAGAAAGCGCTGGAAAGCGCTCTTTTGCCCGAGAAAAGCAACACTCTGGAGGACCTCTGTAACTTTACTTGCAGCAGCACCTTGGGGTGTTTTCTGTGTTCTCCAAGTGAAAAGAAGCCTGTCCGGAGCCCGTGGTAGCTCCAGCTGCTTTGGAACACATTCTGCCACACTTGCTGTTTCTGCATGTCTCTAGCAGCCAGAAAGCGCTGTAAAGCGCTCTTTTGCCCGAGAAAAGCAACACTCTGGGGGACCCCTGTAACTTTGCTTGCAGCAGCACCTTGGGGTGTTTTCTGTGTTCTCCAAGGGAAAAGAAGCCTGTCCGGAGCCCGTGGTAGCTCCAGCTGCTTTGGAACACATTCTGCCACACTTGCTGTTTCTGCATGTCTCTAGCAGCCAGAAAGCGCTGGAAAGCGCTCTTTTGCCCGAGAAAAGCAACACTCTGGGGGACCCCTGTAACTTTGCTTGCAGCAGCACCTTGGGGTGTTTTCTGTGTTCTCCAAGTGAAAATAAGCCTGTCCGGAGCCCGTGGTAGCTCCAGCTGCTTTGGAACACATTCTGCCACACTTGCTCTTTCTGCATGTCTCTAGCAGCCAGAAAGCGCTGTAAAGCGCTCTTTTGCCCGAGAAAAGCAACACTCTGGGGGACCCCTGTAACTTTGCTTGCAGCAGCACCTTGGGGTGTTTTCTGTGTTCTCCAAGTGAAAAGAAGCCTGTCCGGAGCCCGTGGTAGCTCCAGCTGCTTTGGAACACATTCTGCCACACTTGCTGTTTCTGCATGTCTCTAGCAGCCAGAAAGCGCTGTAAAGCGCTCTTTTGCCCGAGAAAAGCAACACTCTGGGGGACCCCTGTAACTTTGCTTGCAGCAGCACCTTGGGGTGTTTTCTGTGTTCTCCAAGTAAAAAGAAGCCTGTCCGGAGCCCGTGGTAGCTCCAGCTGCTTTGGAACACATTCTGCCACACTTGCTGTTTCTGCATGTCTCTAGCAGCCAGAAAGCGCTGGAAAGCGCTCTTTTGCCCGAGAAAAGCAACACTCTGGGGGACCTCTGTAACTTTGCTTGCAGCAGCACCTTGGTGTGTTTTCTGTGTTCTCCAAGTGAAAAGAAGCCTGTCCGGAGCCCGTGGTAGCTCCAGCTGCTTTGGAACACATTCTGCCACACTTGCTGTTTCTGCATGTCTCTAGCAGCCAGAAAGCGCTGTAAAGCGCTCTTTTGCCCGAGAAAAGCAACACTCTGGGGGACCCCTGTAACTTTGCTTGCAGCAGCACCTTGGGGTGTTTTCTGTGTTCTCCAAGTGAAAAGAAGCCTGTCCGGAGCCCGTGGTAGCTCCAGCTGCTTTGGAACACATTCTGCCACACTTGCTGTTTCTGCATGTCTCTAGCAGCCAGAAAGCGCTGTAAAGCGCTCTTTTGCCCGAGAAAAGCAACACTCTGGGGGACCCCTGTAACTTTGCTTGCAGCAGCACCTTGGGGTGTTTTCTGTGTTCTCCAAGTGAAAAGAAGCCTGTCCGGAGCCCGTGGTAGCTCCAGCTGCTTTGGAACACATTCTGCCACACTTGCTGTTTCTGCATGTCTCTAGCAGCCAGAAAGCGCTGGAAAGCGCTCTTTTGCCCGAGAAAAGCAACACTCTTAGGGACCTCTGTAACTTTGCTTGAAGCAGCACCTTGGGGTGTTTTCTGTGTTCTCCAAGTGAAAAGAAGCCTGTCCGGAGCCCGTGGTAGCTCCAGCTGCTTTGGAACACATTCTGCCACACTTGCTCTTTCTGCATGTCTCTAGCAGCCAGAAAGCGCTGGAAAGCGCTCTTTTGCCCGAGAAAAGCAACACTCTGGGGGACCCCGGTAACTTTGCTTGCAGCAGCACCTTGGGGTGTTTTCTGTGTTCTCCAAGTGAAAAGAAGCCTGTCCGGAGCCCGTGGTAGCTCCAGCTGCTTTGGAACACATTCTGCCACACTTGCTGTTTCTGCATGTCTCTAGCAGCCAGAAAGCGCTGGAAAGCGCTCTTTTGCCCGAGAAAAGCAACACTCTGGGGGACCCCTGTAACTTTGCTTGCAGCAGCACCTTGGGGTGTTTTCTGTGTTCTCCAAGTGAAAAGAAGCCTGTCCGGAGCCCGTGGTAGCTCCAGCTGCTTTGGAACACATTCTGCCACACTTGCTCTTTCTGCATGTCTCTAGCAGCCAGAAAGCGCTGGAAAGCGCTCTTTTGCCCGAGAAAAGCAACACTCTGGGGGACCTCTGTAACTTTGCTTGCAGCAGCACCTTGGGGTGTTTTCTGTGTTCTCCAAGTGAAAAGAAGCCTGTCCGGAGCCCGTGGTAGCTCCAGCGGCTTTGGAACACATTCTGCCACACTTGCTGTTTCTGCATGTCTCTAGCAGCCAGAAAGCGCTGTAAAGCGCTCTTTTGCCCGAGAAAAGCAACACTCTGGGGGACCCCTGTAACTTTGCTTGCAGCAGCACCTTGGGGTGTTTTCTGTGTTCTCCAAGTGAAAAGAAGCCTGTCCGGAGCCCGTGGTAGCTCCAGCTGCTTTGGAACACATTCTGCCACACTTGCTCTTTCTGCATGTCTCTAGCAGCCAGAAAGCGCTGGAAAGCGCTCTTTTGCCCGAGAAAAGCAACACTCTGGAGGACCTCTGTAACTTTACTTGCAGCAGCACCTTGGGGTGTTTTCTGTGTTCTCCAAGTGAAAAGAAGCCTGTCCGGAGCCCGTGGTAGCTCCAGCTGCTTTGGAACACATTCTGCCACACTTGCTGTTTCTGCATGTCTCTAGCAGCCAGAAAGCGCTGTAAAGCGCTCTTTTGCCCGAGAAAAGCAACACTCTGGGGGACCCCTGTAACTTTGCTTGCAGCAGCACCTTGGGGTGTTTTCTGTGTTCTCCAAGGGAAAAGAAGCCTGTCCGGAGCCCGTGGTAGCTCCAGCTGCTTTGGAACACATTCTGCCACACTTGCTGTTTCTGCATGTCTCTAGCAGCCAGAAAGCGCTGGAAAGCGCTCTTTTGCCCGAGAAAAGCAACACTCTGGGGGACCCCTGTAACTTTGCTTGCAGCAGCACCTTGGGGTGTTTTCTGTGTTCTCCAAGTGAAAATAAGCCTGTCCGGAGCCCGTGGTAGCTCCAGCTGCTTTGGAACACATTCTGCCACACTTGCTCTTTCTGCATGTCTCTAGCAGCCAGAAAGCGCTGTAAAGCGCTCTTTTGCCCGAGAAAAGCAACACTCTGGGGGACCCCTGTAACTTTGCTTGCAGCAGCACCTTGGGGTGTTTTCTGTGTTCTCCAAGTGAAAAGAAGCCTGTCCGGAGCCCGTGGTAGCTCCAGCTGCTTTGGAACACATTCTGCCACACTTGCTGTTTCTGCATGTCTCTAGCAGCCAGAAAGCGCTGTAAAGCGCTCTTTTGCCCGAGAAAAGCAACACTCTGGGGGACCCCTGTAACTTTGCTTGCAGCAGCACCTTGGGGTGTTTTCTGTGTTCTCCAAGTAAAAAGAAGCCTGTCCGGAGCCCGTGGTAGCTCCAGCTGCTTTGGAACACATTCTGCCACACTTGCTGTTTCTGCATGTCTCTAGCAGCCAGAAAGCGCTGGAAAGCGCTCTTTTGCCCGAGAAAAGCAACACTCTGGGGGACCTCTGTAACTTTGCTTGCAGCAGCACCTTGGTGTGTTTTCTGTGTTCTCCAAGTGAAAAGAAGCCTGTCCGGAGCCCGTGGTAGCTCCAGCTGCTTTGGAACACATTCTGCCACACTTGCTGTTTCTGCATGTCTCTAGCAGCCAGAAAGCGCTGTAAAGCGCTCTTTTGCCCGAGAAAAGCAACACTCTGGGGGACCCCTGTAACTTTGCTTGCAGCAGCACCTTGGGGTGTTTTCTGTGTTCTCCAAGTGAAAAGAAGCCTGTCCGGAGCCCGTGGTAGCTCCAGCTGCTTTGGAACACATTCTGCCACACTTGCTGTTTCTGCATGTCTCTAGCAGCCAGAAAGCGCTGTAAAGCGCTCTTTTGCCCGAGAAAAGCAACACTCTGGGGGACCCCTGTAACTTTGCTTGCAGCAGCACCTTGGGGTGTTTTCTGTGTTCTCCAAGTGAAAAGAAGCCTGTCCGGAGCCCGTGGTAGCTCCAGCTGCTTTGGAACACATTCTGCCACACTTGCTGTTTCTGCATGTCTCTAGCAGCCAGAAAGCGCTGGAAAGCGCTCTTTTGCCCGAGAAAAGCAACACTCTTAGGGACCTCTGTAACTTTGCTTGAAGCAGCACCTTGGGGTGTTTTCTGTGTTCTCCAAGTGAAAAGAAGCCTGTCCGGAGCCCGTGGTAGCTCCAGCTGCTTTGGAACACATTCTGCCACACTTGCTCTTTCTGCATGTCTCTAGCAGCCAGAAAGCGCTGGAAAGCGCTCTTTTTGCCCGAGAAAAGCAACACTCTGGGGGACCCCTGTAACTTTGCTTGCAGCAGCACCTTGGGGTGTTTTCTGTGTTCTCCAAGTGAAAAGAAGCCTGTCCGGAGCCCGTGGTAGCTCCAGCTGCTTTGGAAAACATTCTGCCACACTTGCTGTTTCTGCATGTCTCTAGCAGCCAGAAAGCGCTGGAAAGCGCTCTTTTGCCCGAGAAAAGCAACACTCTGGGGGACCCCTGTAACTTTGCTTGCAGCAGCACCTTGGGGTGTTTTCTGTGTTCTCCAAGTGAAAAGAAGCCTGTCCGGAGCCCGTGGTAGCTCCAGCTGCTTTGGAACACATTCTGCCACACTTGCTCTTTCTGCATGTCTCTAGCAGCCAGAAAGCGCTGGAAAGCGCTCTTTTGCCCGAGAAAAGCAACACTCTGGGGGACCCCTGTAACTTTGCTTGCAGCAGCACCTTGGGGTGTTTTCTGTGTTCTCCAAGTGAAAAGAAGCCTGTCCGGAGCCCGTGGTAGCTCCAGCTGCTTTGGAACACATTCTGCCACACTTGCTGTTTCTGCATGTCTCTAGCAGCCAGAAAGCGCTGGAAAGCGCTCTTTTGCCCGAGAAAAGCAACACTCTGGAGGACCTCTGTAACTTTACTTGCAGCAGCACCTTGGGGTGTTTTCTGTGTTCTCCAAGTGAAAATAAGCCTGTCCGGAGCCCGTGGTAGCTCCAGCTGCTTTGGAACACATTCTGCCACACTTGCTGTTTCTGCATGTCTCTAGCAGCCAGAAAGCGCTGTAAAGCGCTCTTTTGCCCGAGAAAAGCAACACTCTGGGGGACCCCTGTAACTTTGCTTGCAGCAGCACCTTGGGGTGTTTTCTGTGTTCTCCAAGTGAAAAGAAGCCTGTCCGGAGCCCGTGGTAGCTCCAGCTGCTTTGGAACACATTCTGCCACACTTGCTGTTTCTGCATGTCTCTAGCAGCCAGAAAGCGCTGGAAAGCGCTCTTTTGCCCGAGAAAAGCAACACTCTGGGGGACCCCTGTAACTTTGCTTGCAGCAGCACCTTGGTGTGTTTTCTGTGTTCTCCAAGTGAAAAGAAGCCTGTCCGGAGCCCGTGGTAGCTCCAGCTGCTTTGGAACACATTCTGCCACACTTGCTGTTTCTGCATGTCTCTAGCAGCCAGAAAGCGCTGTAAAGCGCTCTTTTGCCCGAGAAAAGCAACACTCTGGGGGACCCCTGTAACTTTGCTTGCAGCAGCACCTTGGGGTGTTTTCTGTGTTCTCCAAGTGAAAAGAAGCCTGTCCGGAGCCCGTGGTAGCTCCAGCTGCTTTGGAACACATTCTGCCACACTTGCTGTTTCTGCATGTCTCTAGCAGCCAGAAAGCGCTGTAAAGTGCTCTTTTGCCCGAGAAAAGCAACACTCTGGGGGACCTCTGTAACTTTGCTTGCAGCAGCACCTTGGGGTGTTTTCTGTGTTCTCCAAGTGAAAATAAGCCTGTCCGGAGCCCGTGGTAGCTCCAGCTGCTTTGGAACACATTCTGCCACACTTGCTGTTTCTGCATGTCTCTAGCAGCCAGAAAGCGCTGTAAAGCGCTCTTTTGCCCGAGAAAAGCAACACTCTGGGGGACCCCTGTAACTTTGCTTGCAGCAGCACCTTGGGGTGTTTTCTGTGTTCTCCAAGTGAAAAGAAGCCTGTCCGGAGCCCGTGGTAGCTCCAGCTGCTTTGGAACACATTCTGCCACACTTGCTGTTTCTGCATGTCTCTAGCAGCCAGAAAGCGCTGTAAAGCGCTCTTTTGCCCGAGAAAAGCAACACTCTGGGGGACCCCTGTAACTTTGCTTGCAGCAGCACCTTGGGGTGTTTTCTGTGTTCTCCAAGTGAAAATAAGCCTGTCCGGAGCCCGTGGTAGCTCCAGCTGCTTTGGAACACATTCTGCCACACTTGCTGTTTCTGCATGTCTCTAGCAGCCAGAAAGCGCTGTAAAGCGCTCTTTTGCCCGAGAAAAGCAACACTCTGGGGGACCCCTGTAACTTTGCTTGCAGCAGCACCTTGGGGTGTTTTCTGTGTTCTCCAAGTGAAAAGAAGCCTGTCCGGCGCCCGTGGTAGCTCCAGCTGCTTTGGAACACATTCTGCCACACTTGCTCTTTCTGCATGTCTCTCGCAGCCAGAAAGCGCTGGAAAGCGCTCTTTTGCCCGAGAAAAGCAACACTCTGGGGGACCCCTGTAACTTTGCTTGCAGCAGCACCTTGGGGTGTTTTCTGTGTTCTCCAAGTGAAAAGAAGCCGGTCCGGAGCCCGTGGTAGCTCCAGCTGCTTTGGAACACATTCTGCCACACTTGCTGTTTCTGCATGTCTCTAGCAGCCAGAAAGCGCTGTAAAGCGCTCTTTTGCCCGAGAAAAGCAACACTCTGGGGGACCTCTGTAACTTTGCTTGCAGCAGCACCTTGGGGTGTTTTCTGTGTTCTCCAAGTGAAAAGAAGCCTGTCCGGAGCCCGTGGTAGCTCCAGCTGCTTTGGAACACATTCTGCCACACTTGCTGTTTCTGCATGTCTCTAGCAGCCAGAAAGCGCTGTAAAGCGCTCTTTTGCCCGAGAAAAGCAACACTCTGGGGGACCCCTGTAACTTTGCTTGCAGCAGCACCTTGGGGTGTTTACTGTGTTCTCCAAGTGAAAAGAAGCCTGTCCGGAGCCCGTGGTAGCTCCAGCTGCTTTGGAACACATTCTGCCACACTTGCTGTTTCTGCATGTCTCTAGCAGCCAGAAAGCGCTGTAAAGCGCTCTTTTGCCCGAGAAAAGCAACAGTCTGGGGGACCCCTGTAACTTTGCTTGCAGCAGCACCTTGGTGTGTTTTCTGTGTTCTCCAAGTGAAAAGAAGCCTGTCCAGAGCCCGTGGTAGCTCCAGCTGCTTTGGAACACATTCTGCCACACTTGCTCTTTCTGCATGTCTCTAGCAGCCAGAAAGCGCTGTAAAGTGCTCTTTTGCCCGAGAAAAGCAACACTCTGGGGGACCTCTGTAACTTTGCTTGCAGCAGCACCTTGGTGTGTTTTCTGTGTTCTCCAAGTGAAAAGAAGCCTGTCCGGAGCCCGTGGTAGCTCCAGCTGCTTTGGAACACATTCTGCCACACTTGCTGTTTCTGCATGTCTCTAGCAGCCAGAAAGCGCTGT
Source organism: Zosterops lateralis (assembly GCF_965231275.1). NCBI lineage: Eukaryota > Metazoa > Chordata > Aves > Passeriformes > Zosteropidae > Zosterops > Zosterops lateralis. The sequence goes on from NW_028154553.1 coordinate 19,794, forward strand.
AAAGCGCTCTTTTGCCCGAGAAAAGCAACACTCTGGGGGACCCCTGTAACTTTGCTTGCAGCAGCACCTTGGGGTGTTTTCTGTGTTCTCCAAGTGAAAAGAAGCCTGTCCGGAGCCCGTGGTAGCTCCAGCTGCTTTGGAACACATTCTGCCACACTTGCTGTTTCTGCATGTCTCTAGCAGCCAGAAAGCGCTGTAAAGCGCTCTTTTGCCCGAGAAAAGCAACACTCTGGGGGACCTCTGTAACTTTGCTTGCAGCAGCACCTTGGGGTGTTTTCTGTGTTCTCCAAGTGAAAATAAGCCTGTCCGGAGCCCGTGGTAGCTCCAGCTGCTTTGGAACACATTCTGCCACACTTGCTGTTTCTGCATGTCTCTAGCAGCCAGAAAGCGCTGGAAAGCGCTCTTTTGCCCGAGAAAAGCAACACTCTGGGGGACCCCTGTAACTTTGCTTGCAGCAGCACCTTGGGGTGTTTTCTGTGTTCTCCAAGTGAAAAGAAGCCTGTCCGGAGCCCGTGGTAGCTCCAGCTGCTTTGGAACACATTCTGCCACACTTGCTCTTTCTGCATGTCTCTAGCAGCCAGAAAGCACTGTAAAGCGCTCTTTTGCCCGAGAAAAGCAACACTCTGGGGGACCCCTGTAACTTTGCTTGCAGCAGCACCTTGGGGTGTTTTCTGTGTTCTCCAAGGGAAAAGAAGCCTGTCCGGAGCCCGTGGTAGCTCCAGCTGCTTTGGAACACATTCTGCCACACTTGCTCTTTCTGCATGTCTCTAGCAGCCAGAAAGCGCTGGAAAGCGCTCTTTTGCCCGAGAAAAGCAACACTCTGGGGGACCCCTGTAACTTTGCTTGCAGCAGCACCTTGGGGTGTTTTCTGTGTTCTCCAAGTGAAAAGAAGCCTGTCCGGAGCCCGTGGTAGCTCCAGCTGCTTTGGAACACATTCTGCCACACTTGCTGTTTCTGCATGTCTCTAGCAGCCAGAAAGCGCTGTAAAGCGCTCTTTTGCCCGAGAAAAGCAACACTCTGGGGGACCTCTGTAACTTTGCTTGCAGCAGCACCTTGGTGTGTTTTCTGTGTTCTCCAAGTGAAAAGAAGCCTGTCCGGAGCCCGTGGTAGCTCCAGCTGCTTTGGAACACATTCTGCCACACTTGCTCTTTCTGCATGTCTCTAGCAGCCAGAAAGCGCTGTAAAGCGCTCTTTTGCCCGAGAAAAGCAACACTCTGGGGGACCCCTGTAACTTTGCTTGCAGCAGCACCTTGGGGTGTTTTCTGTGTTCTCCAAGTGAAAAGAAGCCTGTCCGGAGCCCGTGGTAGCTCCAGCTGCTTTGGAACACATTCTGCCACACTTGCTGTTTCTGCATGTCTCTAGCAGCCAGAAAGCGCTGTAAAGCGCTCTTTTGCCCGAGAAAAGCAACACTCTGGGGGACCCCTGTAACTTTGCTTGCAGCAGCACCTTGGGGTGTTTTCTGTGTTCTCCAAGTGAAAAGAAGCCTGTCCGGAGCCCGTGGTAGCTCCAGCTGCTTTGGAACACATTCTGCCACACTTGCTGTTTCTGCATGTCTCTAGCAGCCAGAAAGCGCTGGAAAGCGCTCTTTTGCCCGAGAAAAGCAACACTCTTAGGGACCTCTGTAACTTTGCTTGCAGCAGCACCTTGGGGTGTTTTCTGTGTTCTCCAAGTGAAAAGAAGCCTGTCCGGAGCCCGTGGTAGCTCCAGCTGCTTTGGAACACATTCTGCCACACTTGCTGTTTCTGCATGTCTCTAGCAGCCAGAAAGCGCTGGAAAGCGCTCTTTTGCCCGAGAAAAGCAACACTCTTGGGGACCCCTGTAACTTTGCTTGCAGCAGCACCTTGGGGTGTTTTCTGTGTTCTCCAAGTGAAAAGAAGCCTGTCCGGAGCCCGTGGTAGCTCCAGCTGCTTTGGAACACATTCTGCCACACTTGCTGTTTCTGCATGTCTCTAGCAGCCAGAAAGCGCTGTAAAGCGCTCTTTTGCCCGAGCAAAGCAACACTCTGGAGGACCTCTGTAACTTTACTTGCAGCAGCACCTTGGGGTGTTTTCTGTGTTCTCCAAGTGAAAATAAGCCTGTCCGGAGCCCGTGGTAGCTCCAGCTGCTTTGGAACACATTCTGCCACACTTGCTGTTTCTGCATGTCTCTAGCAGCCAGAAAGCGCTGTAAAGCGCTCTTTTGCCCGAGAAAAGCAACACTCTGGAGGACCTCTGTAACTTTACTTGCAGCAGCACCTTGGGGTGTTTTCTGTGTTCTCCAAGTGAAAATAAGCCTGTCCGGAGCCCGTGGTAGCTCCAGCTGCTTTGGAACACATTCTGCCACACTTGCTCTTTCTGCATGTCTCTAGCAGCCAGAAAGCGCTGGAAAGCGCTCTTTTGCCCGAGAAAAGCAACACTCTGGGGGACCCCTGTAACTTTGCTTGCAGCAGCACCTTGGGGTGTTTTCTGTGTTCTCCAAGTGAAAAGAAGCCTGTCCGGAGCCCGTGGTAGCTCCAGCTGCTTTGGAACACATTCTGCCACACTTGCTCTTTCTGCATGTCTCTAGCAGCCAGAAAGCGCTGGAAAGCGCTCTTTTGCCCGAGAAAAGCAACACTCTGGGGGACCCCTGTAACTTTGCTTGCAGCAGCACCTTGGGGTGTTTTCTGTGTTCTCCAAGTGAAAAGAAGCCTGTCCGGAGCCCGTGGTAGCTCCAGCTGCTTTGGAACACATTCTGCCACACTTGCTGTTTCTGCATGTCTCTAGCAGCCAGAAAGCGCTGTAAAGCGCTCTTTTGCCCGAGAAAAGCAACACTCTGGAGGACCTCTGTAACTTTACTTGCAGCAGCACCTTGGGGTGTTTTCTGTGTTCTCCAAGTGAAAAGAAGACTGTCCGGAGCCCGTGGTAGCTCCAGCTGCTTTGGAACACATTCTGCCACACTTGCTCTTTCTGCATGTCTCTAGCAGCCAGAAAGCGCTGTAAAGCGCTCTTTTGCCCGAGAAAAGCAACACTCTGGGGGACCCCTGTAACTTTGCTTGCAGCAGCACCTTGGGGTGTTTTCTGTGTTCTCCAAGTGAAAAGAAGCCTGTCCGGAGCCCGTGGTAGCTCCAGCTGCTTTGGAACACATTCTGCCACACTTGCTGTTTCTGCATGTCTCTAGCAGCCAGAAAGCGCTGGAAAGCGCTCTTTTGCCCGAGAAAAGCAACACTCTGGGGGACCCCTGTAACTTTGCTTGCAGCAGCACCTTGGGGTGTTTTCTGTGTTCTCCAAGTGAAAAGAAGCCTGTCCGGAGCCCGTGGTAGCTCCAGCTGCTTTGGAACACATTCTGCCACACTTGCTCTTTCTGCATGTCTCTAGCAGCCAGAAAGCGCTGTAAAGCGCTCTTTTGCCCGAGAAAAGCAACACTCTGGGGGACCCCTGTAACTTTGCTGGCAGCAGCACCTTGGTGTGTTTTCTGTGTTCTCCAAGTGAAAAGAAGCCTGTCCGGAGCCCGTGGTAGCTCCAGCTGCTTTGGAACACATTCTGCCACACTTGCTGTTTCTGCATGTCTCTAGCAGCCAGAAAGCGCTGTAAAGCGCTCTTTTGCCCGAGAAAAGCAACACTCTGGGGGACCTCTGTAACTTTGCTTGCAGCAGCACCTTGGTGTGTTTTCTGTGTTCTCCAAGTGAAAAGAAGCCTGTCCAGAGCGCGTGGTAGCTCCAGCTGCTTTGGAACACATTCTGCCACACTTGCTGTTTCTGCATGTCTCTAGCAGCCAGAAAGCGCTGTAAAGCGCTCTTTTGCCCGAGAAAAGCAACACTCTGGGGGACCCCTGTAACTTTGCTTGCAGCAGCACCTTGGGGTGTTTTCTGTGTTCTCCAAGTGAAAATAAGCCTGTCCGGAGCCCGTGGTAGCTCCAGCTGCTTTGGAACACATTCTGCCACACTTGCTGTTTCTGCATGTCTCTAGCAGCCAGAAAGCGCTGTAAAGCGCTCTTTTGCCCGAGAAAAGCAACACTCTGGGGGACCTCTGTAACTTTGCTTGCAGCAGCACCTTGGTGTGTTTTCTGTGTTCTCCAAGTGAAAAGAAGCCTGTCCGGAGCCCGTGGTAGCTCCAGCTGCTTTGGAACACATTCTGCCACACTTGCTCTTTCTGCATGTCTCTAGCAGCCAGAAAGCGCTGTAAAGCGCTCTTTTGCCCGAGAAAAGCAACACTCTGGGGGACCCCTGTAACTTTGCTTGCAGCAGCACCTTGGGGTGTTTTCTGTGTTCTCCAAGTGAAAAGAAGCCTGTCCGGAGCCCGTGGTAGCTCCAGCTGCTTTGGAACACATTCTGCCACACTTGCTGTTTCTGCATGTCTCTAGCAGCCAGAAAGCGCTGTAAAGCGCTCTTTTGCCCGAGAAAAGCAACACTCTGGGGGACCCCTGTAACTTTGCTTGCAGCAGCACCTTGGGGTGTTTTCTGTGTTCTCCAAGTGAAAAGAAGCCTGTCCGGAGCCCGTGGTAGCTCCAGCTGCTTTGGAACACATTCTGCCACACTTGCTGTTTCTGCATGTCTCTAGCAGCCAGAAAGCGCTGGAAAGCGCTCTTTTGCCCGAGAAAAGCAACACTCTTAGGGACCTCTGTAACTTTGCTTGCAGCAGCACCTTGGGGTGTTTTCTGTGTTCTCCAAGTGAAAAGAAGCCTGTCCGGAGCCCGTGGTAGCTCCAGCTGCTTTGGAACACATTCTGCCACACTTGCTGTTTCTGCATGTCTCTAGCAGCCAGAAAGCGCTGGAAAGCGCTCTTTTGCCCGAGAAAAGCAACACTCTTGGGGACCCCTGTAACTTTGCTTGCAGCAGCACCTTGGGGTGTTTTCTGTGTTCTCCAAGTGAAAAGAAGCCTGTCCGGAGCCCGTGGTAGCTCCAGCTGCTTTGGAACACATTCTGCCACACTTGCTGTTTCTGCATGTCTCTAGCAGCCAGAAAGCGCTGTAAAGCGCTCTTTTGCCCGAGCAAAGCAACACTCTGGAGGACCTCTGTAACTTTACTTGCAGCAGCACCTTGGGGTGTTTTCTGTGTTCTCCAAGTGAAAAGAAGCCTGTCCGGAGCCCGTGGTAGCTCCAGCTGCTTTGGAACACATTCTGCCACACTTGCTGTTTCTGCATGTCTCTAGCAGCCAGAAAGCGCTGGAAAGCGCTCTTTTGCCCGAGAAAAGCAACACTCTGGAGGACCTCTGTAACTTTACTTGCAGCAGCACCTTGGGGTGTTTTCTGTGTTCTCCAAGTGAAAATAAGCCTGTCCGGAGCCCGTGGTAGCTCCAGCTGCTTTGGAACACATTCTGCCACACTTGCTCTTTCTGCATGTCTCTAGCAGCCAGAAAGCGCTGGAAAGCGCTCTTTTGCCCGAGAAAAGCAACACTCTGGGGGACCCCTGTAACTTTGCTTGCAGCAGCACCTTGGGGTGTTTTCTGTGTTCTCCAAGTGAAAAGAAGCCTGTCCGGAGCCCGTGGTAGCTCCAGCTGCTTTGGAACACATTCTGCCACACTTGCTCTTTCTGCATGTCTCTAGCAGCCAGAAAGCGCTGTAAAGCGCTCTTTTGCCCGAGAAAAGCAACACTCTGGGGGACCCCTGTAACTTTGCTTGCAGCAGCACCTTGGGGTGTTTTCTGTGTTCTCCAAGTGAAAAGAAGCCTGTCCGGAGCCCGTGGTAGCTCCAGCTGCTTTGGAACACATTCTGCCACACTTGCTGTTTCTGCATGTCTCTAGCAGCCAGAAAGCGCTGTAAAGCGCTCTTTTGCCCGAGAAAAGCAACACTCTGGAGGACCTCTGTAACTTTACTTGCAGCAGCACCTTGGGGTGTTTTCTGTGTTCTCCAAGTGAAAAGAAGACTGTCCGGAGCCCGTGGTAGCTCCAGCTGCTTTGGAACACATTCTGCCACACTTGCTGTTTCTGCATGTCTCTAGCAGCCAGAAAGCGCTGTAAAGCGCTCTTTTGCCCGAGAAAAGCAACACTCTGGGGGACCCCTGTAACTTTGCTTGCAGCAGCACCTTGGGGTGTTTTCTGTGTTCTCCAAGTGAAAAGAAGCCTGTCCGGAGCCCGTGGTAGCTCCAGCTGCTTTGGAACACATTCTGCCACACTTGCTGTTTCTGCATGTCTCTAGCAGCCAGAAAGCGCTGGAAAGCGCTCTTTTGCCCGAGAAAAGCAACACTCTGGGGGACCCCTGTAACTTTGCTTGCAGCAGCACCTTGGGGTGTTTTCTGTGTTCTCCAAGTGAAAAGAAGCCTGTCCGGAGCCCGTGGTAGCTCCAGCTGCTTTGGAACACATTCTGCCACACTTGCTGTTTCTGCATGTCTCTAGCAGCCAGAAAGCGCTGGAAAGCGCTCTTTTGCCCGAGAAAAGCAACACTCTGGGGGACCCCTGTAACTTTGCTTGCAGCAGCACCTTGGGGTGTTTTCTGTGTTCTCCAAGTGAAAAGAAGCCTGTCCGGAGCCCGTGGTAGCTCCAGCTGCTTTGGAACACATTCTGCCACACTTGCTGTTTCTGCATGTCTCTAGCAGCCAGAAAGCGCTGTAAAGTGCTCTTTTGCCCGAGAAAAGCAACACTCTGGGGGACCTCTGTAACTTTACTTGCAGCAGCACCTTGGGGTGTTTTCTGTGTTCTCCAAGTGAAAAGAAGACTGTCCGGAGCCCGTGGTAGCTCCAGCTGCTTTGGAACACATTCTGCCACACTTGCTCTTTCTGCATGTCTCTAGCAGCCAGAAAGCGCTGTAAAGCGCTCTTTTGCCCGAGAAAAGCAACACTCTGGGGGACCCCTGTAACTTTGCTTGCAGCAGCACCTTGGGGTGTTTTCTGTGTTCTCCAAGTGAAAAGAAGCCTGTCCGGAGCCCGTGGTAGCTCCAGCTGCTTTGGAACACATTCTGCCACACTTGCTGTTTCTGCATGTCTCTAGCAGCCAGAAAGCGCTGTAAAGTGCTCTTTTGCCCGAGAAAAGCAACACTCTGGGGGACCCCTGTAACTTTGCTTGCAGCAGCACCTTGGTGTGTTTTCTGTGTTCTCCAAGTGAAAAGAAGCCTGTCCAGAGCGCGTGGTAGCTCCAGCTGCTTTGGAACACATTCTGCCACACTTGCTGTTTCTGCATGTCTCTAGCAGCCAGAAAGCGCTGGAAAGCGCTCTTTTGCCCGAGAAAAGCAACACTCTGGGGGACCCCTGTAACTTTGCTTGCAGCAGCACCTTGGGGTGTTTTCTGTGTTCTCCAAGTGAAAAGAAGCCTGTCCGGAGCCCGTGGTAGCTCCAGCTGCTTTGGAACACATTCTGCCACACTTGCTGTTTCTGCATGTCTCTAGCAGCCAGAAAGCGCTGTAAAGTGCTCTTTTGCCCGAGAAAAGCAACACTCTGGGGGACCTCTGTAACTTTGCTTGCAGCAGCACCTTGGTGTGTTTTCTGTGTTCTCCAAGTGAAAAGAAGCCTGTCCAGAGCGCGTGGTAGCTCCAGCTGCTTTGGAACACATTCTGCCACACTTGCTCTTTCTGCATGTCTCTAGAAGCCAGAAAGCGCTGGAAAGCGCTCTTTTGCCCGAGAAAAGCAACACTCTGGGGGACCCCTGTAACTTTGCTGGCAGCAGCACCTTGGGGTGTTTTCTGTGTTCTCCAAGTGAAAAGAAGCCTGTCCGGAGCCCGTGGTAGCTCCAGCTGCTTTGGAACACATTCTGCCACACTTGCTGTTTCTGCATGTCTCTAGCAGCCAGAAAGCGCTGGAAAGCGCTCTTTTGCCCGAGAAAAGCAACACTCTGGGGGACCCCTGTAACTTTGCTTGCAGCAGCACCTTGGGGTGTTTTCTGTGTTCTCCAAGTGAAAATAAGCCTGTCCGGAGCCCGTGGTAGCTCCAGCTGCTTTGGAACACATTCTGCCACACTTGCGGTTTCTGCATGTCTCTCGCAGCCAGAAAGCGCTGGAAAGCGCTCTTTTGCCCGAGAAAAGCAACACTCTGGGGGACCCCTGTAACTTTGCTTGCAGCAGCACCTTGGGGTGTTTTCTGTGTTCTCCAAGTGAAAAGAAGCCTGTCCGGAGCCCGTGGTAGCTCCAGCGGCTTTGGAACACATTCTGCCACACTTGCTGTTTCTGCATGTCTCTAGCAGCCAGAAAGCGCTGTAAAGCGCTCTTTTGCCCGAGAAAAGCAACACTCTGGGGGACCTCTGTAACTTTGCTTGCAGCAGCACCTTGGGGTGTTTTCTGTGTTCTCCAAGTGAAAAGAAGCCTGTCCGGAGCCTGTGGTAGCTCCAGCTGCTTTGGAACACATTCTGCCACACTTGCTGTTTCTGCATGTCTCTAGCAGCCAGAAAGCGCTGTAAAGTGCTCTTTTGCCCGAGAAAAGCAACACTCTGGGGGACCTCTGTAACTTTGCTTGCAGCAGCACCTTGGGGTGTTTACTGTGTTCTCCAAGTGAAAAGAAGCCTGTCCGGAGCCCGTGGTAGCTCCAGCTGCTTTGGAACACATTCTGCCACACTTGCTCTTTCTGCATGTCTCTAGCAGCCAGAAAGCGCTGTAAAGCGCTCTTTTGCCCGAGAAAAGCAACAGTCTGGGGGACCCCTGTAACTTTGCTTGCAGCAGCACCTTGGGGTGTTTTCTGTGTTCTCCAAGTGAAAAGAAGCCTGTCCAGAGCCCGTGGTAGCTCCAGCTGCTTTGGAACACATTCTGCCACACTTGCTGTTTCTGCATGTCTCTAGCAGCCAGAAAGCGCTGGAAAGCGCTCTTTTGCCCGAGAAAAGCAACACTCTTAGGGACCTCTGTAACTTTGCTTGAAGCAGCACCTTGGGGTGTTTTCTGTGTTCTCCAAGTGAAAAGAAGCCTGTCCGGAGCCCGTGGTAGCTCCAGCTGCTTTGGAACACATTCTGCCACACTTGCTCTTTCTGCATGTCTCTAGCAGCCAGAAAGCGCTGGAAAGCGCTCTTTTGCCCGAGAAAAGCAACACTCTGGGGGACCCCTGTAACTTTGCTTGCAGCAGCACCTTGGGGTGTTTTCTGTGTTCTCCAAGTGAAAAGAAGCCTGTCCGGAGCCCGTGGTAGCTCCAGCTGCTTTGGAAAACATTCTGCCACACTTGCTGTTTCTGCATGTCTCTAGCAGCCAGAAAGCGCTGGAAAGCGCTCTTTTGCCCGAGAAAAGCAACACTCTGGGGGACCCCTGTAACTTTGCTTGCAGCAGCACCTTGGGGTGTTTTCTGTGTTCTCCAAGTGAAAAGAAGCCTGTCCGGAGCCCGTGGTAGCTCCAGCTGCTTTGGAACACATTCTGCCACACTTGCTCTTTCTGCATGTCTCTAGCAGCCAGAAAGCGCTGGAAAGCGCTCTTTTGCCCGAGAAAAGCAACACTCTGGGGGACCCCTGTAACTTTGCTTGCAGCAGCACCTTGGGGTGTTTTCTGTGTTCTCCAAGTGAAAAGAAGCCTGTCCGGAGCCCGTGGTAGCTCCAGCTGCTTTGGAACACATTCTGCCACACTTGCTGTTTCTGCATGTCTCTAGCAGCCAGAAAGCGCTGGAAAGCGCTCTTTTGCCCGAGAAAAGCAACACTCTGGAGGACCTCTGTAACTTTACTTGCAGCAGCACCTTGGGGTGTTTTCTGTGTTCTCCAAGTGAAAATAAGCCTGTCCGGAGCCCGTGGTAGCTCCAGCTGCTTTGGAACACATTCTGCCACACTTGCTGTTTCTGCATGTCTCTAGCAGCCAGAAAGCGCTGTAAAGCGCTCTTTTGCCCGAGAAAAGCAACACTCTGGGGGACCCCTGTAACTTTGCTTGCAGCAGCACCTTGGGGTGTTTTCTGTGTTCTCCAAGTGAAAAGAAGCCTGTCCGGAGCCCGTGGTAGCTCCAGCTGCTTTGGAACACATTCTGCCACACTTGCTGTTTCTGCATGTCTCTAGCAGCCAGAAAGCGCTGGAAAGCGCTCTTTTGCCCGAGAAAAGCAACACTCTGGGGGACCCCTGTAACTTTGCTTGCAGCAGCACCTTGGTGTGTTTTCTGTGTTCTCCAAGTGAAAAGAAGCCTGTCCGGAGCCCGTGGTAGCTCCAGCTGCTTTGGAACACATTCTGCCACACTTGCTGTTTCTGCATGTCTCTAGCAGCCAGAAAGCGCTGTAAAGCGCTCTTTTGCCCGAGAAAAGCAACACTCTGGGGGACCCCTGTAACTTTGCTTGCAGCAGCACCTTGGGGTGTTTTCTGTGTTCTCCAAGTGAAAAGAAGCCTGTCCGGAGCCCGTGGTAGCTCCAGCTGCTTTGGAACACATTCTGCCACACTTGCTGTTTCTGCATGTCTCTAGCAGCCAGAAAGCGCTGTAAAGTGCTCTTTTGCCCGAGAAAAGCAACACTCTGGGGGACCTCTGTAACTTTGCTTGCAGCAGCACCTTGGGGTGTTTTCTGTGTTCTCCAAGTGAAAATAAGCCTGTCCGGAGCCCGTGGTAGCTCCAGCTGCTTTGGAACACATTCTGCCACACTTGCTGTTTCTGCATGTCTCTAGCAGCCAGAAAGCGCTGGAAAGCGCTCTTTTGCCCGAGAAAAGCAACACTCTGGGGGACCCCTGTAACTTTGCTTGCAGCAGCACCTTGGGGTGTTTTCTGTGTTCTCCAAGTGAAAAGAAGCCTGTCCGGAGCCCGTGGTAGCTCCAGCTGCTTTGGAACACATTCTGCCACACTTGCTGTTTCTGCATGTCTCTAGCAGCCAGAAAGCGCTGTAAAGCGCTCTTTTGCCCGAGAAAAGCAACACTCTGGGGGACCCCTGTAACTTTGCTTGCAGCAGCACCTTGGGGTGTTTTCTGTGTTCTCCAAGTGAAAATAAGCCTGTCCGGAGCCCGTGGTAGCTCCAGCTGCTTTGGAACACATTCTGCCACACTTGCTGTTTCTGCATGTCTCTAGCAGCCAGAAAGCGCTGTAAAGCGCTCTTTTGCCCGAGAAAAGCAACACTCTGGGGGACCCCTGTAACTTTGCTTGCAGCAGCACCTTGGGGTGTTTTCTGTGTTCTCCAAGTGAAAAGAAGCCTGTCCGGCGCCCGTGGTAGCTCCAGCTGCTTTGGAACACATTCTGCCACACTTGCTCTTTCTGCATGTCTCTCGCAGCCAGAAAGCGCTGGAAAGCGCTCTTTTGCCCGAGAAAAGCAACACTCTGGGGGACCCCTGTAACTTTGCTTGCAGCAGCACCTTGGGGTGTTTTCTGTGTTCTCCAAGTGAAAAGAAGCCGGTCCGGAGCCCGTGGTAGCTCCAGCTGCTTTGGAACACATTCTGCCACACTTGCTGTTTCTGCATGTCTCTAGCAGCCAGAAAGCGCTGTAAAGCGCTCTTTTGCCCGAGAAAAGCAACACTCTGGGGGACCTCTGTAACTTTGCTTGCAGCAGCACCTTGGGGTGTTTTCTGTGTTCTCCAAGTGAAAAGAAGCCTGTCCGGAGCCCGTGGTAGCTCCAGCTGCTTTGGAACACATTCTGCCACACTTGCTGTTTCTGCATGTCTCTAGCAGCCAGAAAGCGCTGTAAAGCGCTCTTTTGCCCGAGAAAAGCAACACTCTGGGGGACCCCTGTAACTTTGCTTGCAGCAGCACCTTGGGGTGTTTACTGTGTTCTCCAAGTGAAAAGAAGCCTGTCCGGAGCCCGTGGTAGCTCCAGCTGCTTTGGAACACATTCTGCCACACTTGCTCTTTCTGCATGTCTCTAGCAGCCAGAAAGCGCTGTAAAGCGCTCTTTTGCCCGAGAAAAGCAACAGTCTGGGGGACCCCTGTAACTTTGCTTGCAGCAGCACCTTGGTGTGTTTTCTGTGTTCTCCAAGTGAAAAGAAGCCTGTCCAGAGCCCGTGGTAGCTCCAGCTGCTTTGGAACACATTCTGCCACACTTGCTGTTTCTGCATGTCTCTAGCAGCCAGAAAGCGCTGTAAAGTGCTCTTTTGCCCGAGAAAAGCAACACTCTGGGGGACCTCTGTAACTTTGCTTGCAGCAGCACCTTGGTGTGTTTTCTGTGTTCTCCAAGTGAAAAGAAGCCTGTCCGGAGCCCGTGGTAGCTCCAGCTGCTTTGGAACACATTCTGCCACACTTGCTGTTTCTGCATGTCTCTAGCAGCCAGAAAGCGCTGTAAAGCGCTCTTTTGCCCGAGAAAAGCAACACTCTGGGGGACCCCTGTAACTTTGCTTGCAGCAGCACCTTGGGGTGTTTTCTGTGTTCTCCAAGTGAAAAGAAGCCTGTCCGGAGCCCGTGGTAGCTCCAGCTGCTTTGGAACACATTCTGCCACACTTGCTGTTTCTGCATGTCTCTAGCAGCCAGAAAGCGCTGTAAAGCGCTCTTTTGCCCGAGAAAAGCAACACTCTGGGGGACCTCTGTAACTTTGCTTGCAGCAGCACCTTGGGGTGTTTTCTGTGTTCTCCAAGTGAAAATAAGCCTGTCCGGAGCCCGTGGTAGCTCCAGCTGCTTTGGAACACATTCTGCCACACTTGCTGTTTCTGCATGTCTCTAGCAGCCAGAAAGCGCTGGAAAGCGCTCTTTTGCCCGAGAAAAGCAACACTCTGGGGGACCCCTGTAACTTTGCTTGCAGCAGCACCTTGGGGTGTTTTCTGTGTTCTCCAAGTGAAAAGAAGCCTGTCCGGAGCCCGTGGTAGCTCCAGCTGCTTTGGAACACATTCTGCCACACTTGCTCTTTCTGCATGTCTCTAGCAGCCAGAAAGCACTGTAAAGCGCTCTTTTGCCCGAGAAAAGCAACACTCTGGGGGACCCCTGTAACTTTGCTTGCAGCAGCACCTTGGGGTGTTTTCTGTGTTCTCCAAGGGAAAAGAAGCCTGTCCGGAGCCCGTGGTAGCTCCAGCTGCTTTGGAACACATTCTGCCACACTTGCTCTTTCTGCATGTCTCTAGCAGCCAGAAAGCGCTGGAAAGCGCTCTTTTGCCCGAGAAAAGCAACACTCTGGGGGACCCCTGTAACTTTGCTTGCAGCAGCACCTTGGGGTGTTTTCTGTGTTCTCCAAGTGAAAAGAAGCCTGTCCGGAGCCCGTGGTAGCTCCAGCTGCTTTGGAACACATTCTGCCACACTTGCTGTTTCTGCATGTCTCTAGCAGCCAGAAAGCGCTGTAAAGCGCTCTTTTGCCCGAGAAAAGCAACACTCTGGGGGACCTCTGTAACTTTGCTTGCAGCAGCACCTTGGTGTGTTTTCTGTGTTCTCCAAGTGAAAAGAAGCCTGTCCGGAGCCCGTGGTAGCTCCAGCTGCTTTGGAACACATTCTGCCACACTTGCTCTTTCTGCATGTCTCTAGCAGCCAGAAAGCGCTGTAAAGCGCTCTTTTGCCCGAGAAAAGCAACACTCTGGGGGACCCCTGTAACTTTGCTTGCAGCAGCACCTTGGGGTGTTTTCTGTGTTCTCCAAGTGAAAAGAAGCCTGTCCGGAGCCCGTGGTAGCTCCAGCTGCTTTGGAACACATTCTGCCACACTTGCTGTTTCTGCATGTCTCTAGCAGCCAGAAAGCGCTGTAAAGCGCTCTTTTGCCCGAGAAAAGCAACACTCTGGGGGACCCCTGTAACTTTGCTTGCAGCAGCACCTTGGGGTGTTTTCTGTGTTCTCCAAGTGAAAAGAAGCCTGTCCGGAGCCCGTGGTAGCTCCAGCTGCTTTGGAACACATTCTGCCACACTTGCTGTTTCTGCATGTCTCTAGCAGCCAGAAAGCGCTGGAAAGCGCTCTTTTGCCCGAGAAAAGCAACACTCTTAGGGACCTCTGTAACTTTGCTTGCAGCAGCACCTTGGGGTGTTTTCTGTGTTCTCCAAGTGAAAAGAAGCCTGTCCGGAGCCCGTGGTAGCTCCAGCTGCTTTGGAACACATTCTGCCACACTTGCTGTTTCTGCATGTCTCTAGCAGCCAGAAAGCGCTGGAAAGCGCTCTTTTGCCCGAGAAAAGCAACACTCTTGGGGACCCCTGTAACTTTGCTTGCAGCAGCACCTTGGGGTGTTTTCTGTGTTCTCCAAGTGAAAAGAAGCCTGTCCGGAGCCCGTGGTAGCTCCAGCTGCTTTGGAACACATTCTGCCACACTTGCTGTTTCTGCATGTCTCTAGCAGCCAGAAAGCGCTGTAAAGCGCTCTTTTGCCCGAGCAAAGCAACACTCTGGAGGACCTCTGTAACTTTACTTGCAGCAGCACCTTGGGGTGTTTTCTGTGTTCTCCAAGTGAAAATAAGCCTGTCCGGAGCCCGTGGTAGCTCCAGCTGCTTTGGAACACATTCTGCCACACTTGCTGTTTTCTGCATGTCTCTAGCAGCCAGAAAGCGCTGTAAAGCGCTCTTTTGCCCGAGAAAAGCAACACTCTGGAGACCTCTGTAACTTTACTTGCAGCAGCACCTTGGGGTGTTTTCTGTGTTCTCCAAGTGAAAATAAGCCTGTCCGGAGCCCGTGGTAGCTCCAGCTGCTTTGGAACACATTCTGCCACACTTGCTCTTTCTGCATGTCTCTAGCAGCCAGAAAGCGCTGGAAAGCGCTCTTTTGCCCGAGAAAAGCAACACTCTGGGGGACCCCTGTAACTTTGCTTGCAGCAGCACCTTGGGGTGTTTTCTGTGTTCTCCAAGTGAAAAGAAGCCTGTCCGGAGCCCGTGGTAGCTCCAGCTGCTTTGGAACACATTCTGCCACACTTGCTCTTTCTGCATGTCTCTAGCAGCCAGAAAGCGCTGGAAAGCGCTCTTTTGCCCGAGAAAAGCAACACTCTGGGGGACCCCTGTAACTTTGCTTGCAGCAGCACCTTGGGGTGTTTTCTGTGTTCTCCAAGTGAAAAGAAGCCTGTCCGGAGCCCGTGGTAGCTCCAGCTGCTTTGGAACACATTCTGCCACACTTGCTGTTTCTGCATGTCTCTAGCAGCCAGAAAGCGCTGTAAAGCGCTCTTTTGCCCGAGAAAAGCAACACTCTGGAGGACCTCTGTAACTTTACTTGCAGCAGCACCTTGGGGTGTTTTCTGTGTTCTCCAAGTGAAAAGAAGACTGTCCGGAGCCCGTGGTAGCTCCAGCTGCTTTGGAACACATTCTGCCACACTTGCTCTTTCTGCATGTCTCTAGCAGCCAGAAAGCGCTGTAAAGCGCTCTTTTGCCCGAGAAAAGCAACACTCTGGGGGACCCCTGTAACTTTGCTTGCAGCAGCACCTTGGGGTGTTTTCTGTGTTCTCCAAGTGAAAAGAAGCCTGTCCGGAGCCCGTGGTAGCTCCAGCTGCTTTGGAACACATTCTGCCACACTTGCTGTTTCTGCATGTCTCTAGCAGCCAGAAAGCGCTGGAAAGCGCTCTTTTGCCCGAGAAAAGCAACACTCTGGGGGACCCCTGTAACTTTGCTTGCAGCAGCACCTTGGGGTGTTTTCTGTGTTCTCCAAGTGAAAAGAAGCCTGTCCGGAGCCCGTGGTAGCTCCAGCTGCTTTGGAACACATTCTGCCACACTTGCTCTTTCTGCATGTCTCTAGCAGCCAGAAAGCGCTGTAAAGCGCTCTTTTGCCCGAGAAAAGCAACACTCTGGGGGACCCCTGTAACTTTGCTGGCAGCAGCACCTTGGTGTGTTTTCTGTGTTCTCCAAGTGAAAAGAAGCCTGTCCGGAGCCCGTGGTAGCTCCAGCTGCTTTGGAACACATTCTGCCACACTTGCTGTTTCTGCATGTCTCTAGCAGCCAGAAAGCGCTGTAAAGCGCTCTTTTGCCCGAGAAAAGCAACACTCTGGGGGACCTCTGTAACTTTGCTTGCAGCAGCACCTTGGTGTGTTTTCTGTGTTCTCCAAGTGAAAAGAAGCCTGTCCAGAGCGCGTGGTAGCTCCAGCTGCTTTGGAACACATTCTGCCACACTTGCTGTTTCTGCATGTCTCTAGCAGCCAGAAAGCGCTGTAAAGCGCTCTTTTGCCCGAGAAAAGCAACACTCTGGGGGACCCCTGTAACTTTGCTTGCAGCAGCACCTTGGGGTGTTTTCTGTGTTCTCCAAGTGAAAAGAAGCCTGTCCGGAGCCCGTGGTAGCTCCAGCTGCTTTGGAACACATTCTGCCACACTTGCTGTTTCTGCATGTCTCTAGCAGCCAGAAAGCGCTGTAAAGCGCTCTTTTGCCCGAGAAAAGCAACACTCTGGGGGACCTCTGTAACTTTGCTTGCAGCAGCACCTTGGTGTGTTTTCTGTGTTCTCCAAGTGAAAAGAAGCCTGTCCGGAGCCCGTGGTAGCTCCAGCTGCTTTGGAACACATTCTGCCACACTTGCTCTTTCTGCATGTCTCTAGCAGCCAGAAAGCGCTGTAAAGCGCTCTTTTGCCCGAGAAAAGCAACACTCTGGGGGACCCCTGTAACTTTGCTTGCAGCAGCACCTTGGGGTGTTTTCTGTGTTCTCCAAGTGAAAAGAAGCCTGTCCGGAGCCCGTGGTAGCTCCAGCTGCTTTGGAACACATTCTGCCACACTTGCTGTTTCTGCATGTCTCTAGCAGCCAGAAAGCGCTGTAAAGCGCTCTTTTGCCCGAGAAAAGCAACACTCTGGGGGACCCCTGTAACTTTGCTTGCAGCAGCACCTTGGGGTGTTTTCTGTGTTCTCCAAGTGAAAAGAAGCCTGTCCGGAGCCCGTGGTAGCTCCAGCTGCTTTGGAACACATTCTGCCACACTTGCTGTTTCTGCATGTCTCTAGCAGCCAGAAAGCGCTGGAAAGCGCTCTTTTGCCCGAGAAAAGCAACACTCTTAGGGACCTCTGTAACTTTGCTTGCAGCAGCACCTTGGGGTGTTTTCTGTGTTCTCCAAGTGAAAAGAAGCCTGTCCGGAGCCCGTGGTAGCTCCAGCTGCTTTGGAACACATTCTGCCACACTTGCTGTTTCTGCATGTCTCTAGCAGCCAGAAAGCGCTGGAAAGCGCTCTTTTGCCCGAGAAAAGCAACACTCTTGGGGACCCCTGTAACTTTGCTTGCAGCAGCACCTTGGGGTGTTTTCTGTGTTCTCCAAGTGAAAAGAAGCCTGTCCGGAGCCCGTGGTAGCTCCAGCTGCTTTGGAACACATTCTGCCACACTTGCTGTTTCTGCATGTCTCTAGCAGCCAGAAAGCGCTGTAAAGCGCTCTTTTGCCCGAGCAAAGCAACACTCTGGAGGACCTCTGTAACTTTACTTGCAGCAGCACCTTGGGGTGTTTTCTGTGTTCTCCAAGTGAAAAGAAGCCTGTCCGGAGCCCGTGGTAGCTCCAGCTGCTTTGGAACACATTCTGCCACACTTGCTGTTTCTGCATGTCTCTAGCAGCCAGAAAGCGCTGGAAAGCGCTCTTTTGCCCGAGAAAAGCAACACTCTGGAGGACCTCTGTAACTTTACTTGCAGCAGCACCTTGGGGTGTTTTCTGTGTTCTCCAAGTGAAAATAAGCCTGTCCGGAGCCCGTGGTAGCTCCAGCTGCTTTGGAACACATTCTGCCACACTTGCTCTTTCTGCATGTCTCTAGCAGCCAGAAAGCGCTGGAAAGCGCTCTTTTGCCCGAGAAAAGCAACACTCTGGGGGACCCCTGTAACTTTGCTTGCAGCAGCACCTTGGGGTGTTTTCTGTGTTCTCCAAGTGAAAAGAAGCCTGTCCGGAGCCCGTGGTAGCTCCAGCTGCTTTGGAACACATTCTGCCACACTTGCTCTTTCTGCATGTCTCTAGCAGCCAGAAAGCGCTGTAAAGCGCTCTTTTGCCCGAGAAAAGCAACACTCTGGGGGACCCCTGTAACTTTGCTTGCAGCAGCACCTTGGGGTGTTTTCTGTGTTCTCCAAGTGAAAAGAAGCCTGTCCGGAGCCCGTGGTAGCTCCAGCTGCTTTGGAACACATTCTGCCACACTTGCTGTTTCTGCATGTCTCTAGCAGCCAGAAAGCGCTGTAAAGCGCTCTTTTGCCCGAGAAAAGCAACACTCTGGAGGACCTCTGTAACTTTACTTGCAGCAGCACCTTGGGGTGTTTTCTGTGTTCTCCAAGTGAAAAGAAGACTGTCCGGAGCCCGTGGTAGCTCCAGCTGCTTTGGAACACATTCTGCCACACTTGCTGTTTCTGCATGTCTCTAGCAGCCAGAAAGCGCTGTAAAGCGCTCTTTTGCCCGAGAAAAGCAACACTCTGGGGGACCCCTGTAACTTTGCTTGCAGCAGCACCTTGGGGTGTTTTCTGTGTTCTCCAAGTGAAAAGAAGCCTGTCCGGAGCCCGTGGTAGCTCCAGCTGCTTTGGAACACATTCTGCCACACTTGCTGTTTCTGCATGTCTCTAGCAGCCAGAAAGCGCTGGAAAGCGCTCTTTTGCCCGAGAAAAGCAACACTCTGGGGGACCCCTGTAACTTTGCTTGCAGCAGCACCTTGGGGTGTTTTCTGTGTTCTCCAAGTGAAAAGAAGCCTGTCCGGAGCCCGTGGTAGCTCCAGCTGCTTTGGAACACATTCTGCCACACTTGCTGTTTCTGCATGTCTCTAGCAGCCAGAAAGCGCTGGAAAGCGCTCTTTTGCCCGAGAAAAGCAACACTCTGGGGGACCCCTGTAACTTTGCTTGCAGCAGCACCTTGGGGTGTTTTCTGTGTTCTCCAAGTGAAAAGAAGCCTGTCCGGAGCCCGTGGTAGCTCCAGCTGCTTTGGAACACATTCTGCCACACTTGCTGTTTCTGCATGTCTCTAGCAGCCAGAAAGCGCTGTAAAGTGCTCTTTTGCCCGAGAAAAGCAACACTCTGGGGGACCTCTGTAACTTTACTTGCAGCAGCACCTTGGGGTGTTTTCTGTGTTCTCCAAGTGAAAAGAAGACTGTCCGGAGCCCGTGGTAGCTCCAGCTGCTTTGGAACACATTCTGCCACACTTGCTCTTTCTGCATGTCTCTAGCAGCCAGAAAGCGCTGTAAAGCGCTCTTTTGCCCGAGAAAAGCAACACTCTGGGGGACCCCTGTAACTTTGCTTGCAGCAGCACCTTGGGGTGTTTTCTGTGTTCTCCAAGTGAAAAGAAGCCTGTCCGGAGCCCGTGGTAGCTCCAGCTGCTTTGGAACACATTCTGCCACACTTGCTGTTTCTGCATGTCTCTAGCAGCCAGAAAGCGCTGTAAAGTGCTCTTTTGCCCGAGAAAAGCAACACTCTGGGGGACCTCTGTAACTTTGCTTGCAGCAGCACCTTGGTGTGTTTTCTGTGTTCTCCAAGTGAAAAGAAGCCTGTCCAGAGCGCGTGGTAGCTCCAGCTGCTTTGGAACACATTCTGCCACACTTGCTGTTTCTGCATGTCTCTAGCAGCCAGAAAGCGCTGGAAAGCGCTCTTTTGCCCGAGAAAAGCAACACTCTGGGGGACCCCTGTAACTTTGCTTGCAGCAGCACCTTGGGGTGTTTTCTGTGTTCTCCAAGTGAAAAGAAGCCTGTCCGGAGCCCGTGGTAGCTCCAGCTGCTTTGGAACACATTCTGCCACACTTGCTGTTTCTGCATGTCTCTAGCAGCCAGAAAGCGCTGTAAAGTGCTCTTTTGCCCGAGAAAAGCAACACTCTGGGGGACCTCTGTAACTTTGCTTGCAGCAGCACCTTGGTGTGTTTTCTGTGTTCTCCAAGTGAAAAGAAGCCTGTCCAGAGCGCGTGGTAGCTCCAGCTGCTTTGGAACACATTCTGCCACACTTGCTGTTTCTGCATGTCTCTAGAAGCCAGAAAGCGCTGGAAAGCGCTCTTTTGCCCGAGAAAAGCAACACTCTGGGGGACCCCTGTAACTTTGCTGGCAGCAGCACCTTGGGGTGTTTTCTGTGTTCTCCAAGTGAAAAGAAGCCTGTCCGGAGCCCGTGGTAGCTCCAGCTGCTTTGGAACACATTCTGCCACACTTGCTGTTTCTGCATGTCTCTAGCAGCCAGAAAGCGCTGGAAAGCGCTCTTTTGCCCGAGAAAAGCAACACTCTGGGGGACCCCTGTAACTTTGCTTGCAGCAGCACCTTGGGGTGTTTTCTGTGTTCTCCAAGTGAAAATAAGCCTGTCCGGAGCCCGTGGTAGCTCCAGCTGCTTTGGAACACATTCTGCCACACTTGCGGTTTCTGCATGTCTCTCGCAGCCAGAAAGCGCTGGAAAGCGCTCTTTTGCCCGAGAAAAGCAACACTCTGGGGGACCCCTGTAACTTTGCTTGCAGCAGCACCTTGGGGTGTTTTCTGTGTTCTCCAAGTGAAAAGAAGCCTGTCCGGAGCCCGTGGTAGCTCCAGCGGCTTTGGAACACATTCTGCCACACTTGCTGTTTCTGCATGTCTCTAGCAGCCAGAAAGCGCTGTAAAGCGCTCTTTTGCCCGAGAAAAGCAACACTCTGGGGGACCTCTGTAACTTTGCTTGCAGCAGCACCTTGGGGTGTTTTCTGTGTTCTCCAAGTGAAAAGAAGCCTGTCCGGAGCCTGTGGTAGCTCCAGCTGCTTTGGAACACATTCTGCCACACTTGCTGTTTCTGCATGTCTCTAGCAGCCAGAAAGCGCTGTAAAGTGCTCTTTTGCCCGAGAAAAGCAACACTCTGGGGGACCTCTGTAACTTTGCTTGCAGCAGCACCTTGGGGTGTTTACTGTGTTCTCCAAGTGAAAAGAAGCCTGTCCGGAGCCCGTGGTAGCTCCAGCTGCTTTGGAACACATTCTGCCACACTTGCTGTTTCTGCATGTCTCTAGCAGCCAGAAAGCGCTGTAAAGCGCTCTTTTGCCCGAGAAAAGCAACAGTCTGGGGGACCCCTGTAACTTTGCTTGCAGCAGCACCTTGGTGTGTTTTCTGTGTTCTCCAAGTGAAAAGAAGCCTGTCCAGAGCCCGTGGTAGCTCCAGCTGCTTTGGAACACATTCTGCCACACTTGCTGTTTCTGCATGTCTCTAGCAGCCAGAAAGCGCTGTAAAGCGCTCTTTTGCCCGAGAAAAGCAACACTCTGGGGGACCTCTGTAACTTTGCTTGCAGCAGCACCTTGGGGTGTTTTCTGTGTTCTCCAAGTGAAAAGAAGCCTGTCCGGAGCCCGTGGTAGCTCCAGCTGCTTTGGAACACATTCTGCCACACTTGCTCTTTCTGCATGTCTCTAGCAGCCAGAAAGCGCTGGAAAGCGCTCTTTTGCCCGAGAAAAGCAACACTCTGGGGGACCCCTGTAACTTTGCTTGCAGCAGCACCTTGGGGTGTTTTCTGTGTTCTCCAAGTGAAAAGAAGCCTGTCCGGAGCCCGTGGTAGCTCCAGCTGCTTTGGAACACATTCTGCCACACTTGCTCTTTCTGCATGTCTCTAGCAGCCAGAAAGCGCTGGAAAGCGCTCTTTTGCCCGAGAAAAGCAACAGTCTGGGGGACCCCTGTAACTTTGCTTGCAGCAGCACCTTGGGGTGTTTTCTGTGTTCTCCAAGTGAAAATAAGCCTGTCCGGAGCCCGTGGTAGCTCCAGCTGCTTTGGAACACATTCTGCCACACTTGCTGTTTCTGCATGTCTCTAGCAGCCAGAAAGCGCTGTAAAGCGCTCTTTTGCCCGAGAAAAGCAACACTCTGGGGGACCCCTGTAACTTTGCTTGCAGCAGCACCTTGGGGTGTTTTCTGTGTTCTCCAAGTGAAAATAAGCCTGTCTGGAGCCCGTGGTAGCTCCAGCTGCTTTGGAACACATTCTGCCACACTTGCTCTTTCTGCATGTCTCTAGCAGCCAGAAAGCGCTGTAAAGCGCTCTTTTGCCCGAGAAAAGCAACACTCTGGGGGACCCCTGTAACTTTGCTTGCAGCAGCACCTTGGGGTGTTTTCTGTGTTCTCCAAGTGAAAAGAAGCCTGTCCGGAGCCCGTGGTAGCTCCAGCTGCTTTGGAACACATTCTGCCACACTTGCTGTTTCTGCATGTCTCTAGCAGCCAGAAAGCGCTGTAAAGCGCTCTTTTGCCCGAGAAAAGCAACACTCTGGGGGACCCCTGTAACTTTGCTTGCAGCAGCACCTTGGGGTGTTTTCTGTGTTCTCCAAGTGAAAAGAAGCCTGTCCGGAGCCCGTGGTAGCTCCAGCTGCTTTGGAACACATTCTGCCACACTTGCTGTTTCTGCATGTCTCTAGCAGCCAGAAAGCCAGAAAAGAAGCCTGTCCGGAGCCCGTGGTAGCTCCAGCTGCTTTGGAACACATTCTGCCGCACTTGCTCTTTCTGCATGTCTCTAGCAGCCAGAAAGCGCTGGAAAGCGCTCTTTTGCCCGAGAAAAGCAACACTCTGGGGGACCTCTGTAACTTTGCTTGCAGCAGCACCTTGGGGTGTTTTCTGTGTTCTCCAAGTGAAAAGAAGCCTGTCCGGAGCCCGTGGTAGCTCCAGCTGCTTTGGAACACATTCTGCCACACTTGCTGTTTCTGCATGTCTCTAGCAGCCAGAAAGCGCTGTAAAGCGCTCTTTTGCCCGAGAAAAGCAACACTCTGGGGGACCCCTGTAACTTTGCTTGCAGCAGCACCTTGGGGTGTTTTCTGTGTTCTCCAAGTGAAAATAAGCCTGTCCGGAGCCCATGGTAGCTCCAGCTGCTTTGGAACACATTCTGCCACACTTGCTGTTTCTGCATGTCTCTAGCAGCCAGAAAGCGCTGGAAAGCGCTCTTTTGCCCGAGAAAAGCAACACTCTGGAAGACCTCTGTAACTTTACTTGCAGCAGCACCTTGGGGTGTTTTCTGTGTTCTCCAAGTGAAAATAAGCCTGTCCGGAGCCCGTGGTAGCTCCAGCTGCTTTGGAACACATTCTGCCACACTTGCTCTTTCTGCATGTCTCTAGCAGCCAGAAAGCGCTGGAAAGCGCTCTTTTGCCCGAGAAAAGCAACACTCTGGGGGACCCCTGTAACTTTGCTTGCAGCAGCACCTTGGGGTGTTTTCTGTGTTCTCCAATTGAAAAGAAGCCTGTCCGGAGCCCGTGGTAGCTCCAGCTGCTTTGGAACACATTCTGCCACACTTGCTCTTTCTGCATGTCTCTAGCAGCCAGAAAGCGCTGGAAAGCGCTCTTTTGCCCGAGAAAAGCAACACTCTGGGGGACCCCTGTAACTTTGCTTGCAGCAGCACCTTGGGGTGTTTTCTGTGTTCTCCAAGTGAAAAGAAGCCTGTCCGGAGCCCGTGGTAGCTCCAGCTGCTTTGGAACACATTCTGCCACACTTGCTGTTTCTGCATGTCTCTAGCAGCCAGAAAGCGCTGTAAAGCGCTCTTTTGCCCGAGAAAAGCAACACTCTGGAGGACCTCTGTAACTTTACTTGCAGCAGCACCTTGGGGTGTTTTCTGTGTTCTCCAAGTGAAAAGAAGACTGTCCGGAGCCCGTGGTAGCTCCAGCTGCTTTGGAACACATTCTGCCACACTTGCTCTTTCTGCATGTCTCTAGCAGCCAGAAAGCGCTGGAAAGCGCTCTTTTGCCCGAGAAAAGCAACACTCTTAGGGACCTCTGTAACTTTGCTTGCAGCAGCACCTTGGGGTGTTTTCTGTGTTCTCCAAGTGAAAAGAAGACTGTCCGGAGCCCGTGGTAGCTCCAGCTGCTTTGGAACACATTCTGCCACACTTGCTCTTTCTGCATGTCTCTAGCAGCCAGAAAGCGCTGGAAAGCGCTCTTTTGCCCGAGAAAAGCAACACTCTGGAGGACCTCTGTAACTTTACTTGCAGCAGCACCTTGGGGTGTTTTCTGTGTTCTCCAAGTGAAAATAAGCCTGTCCGGAGCCCGTGGTAGCTCCAGCTGCTTTGGAACACATTCTGCCACACTTGCTCTTTCTGCATGTCTCTAGCAGCCAGAAAGCGCTGGAAAGCGCTCTTTTGCCCGAGAAAAGCAACACTCTGGGGGACCCCTGTAACTTTGCTTGCAGCAGCACCTTGGGGTGTTTTCTGTGTTCTCCAAGTGAAAAGAAGCCTGTCCGGAGCCCGTGGTAGCTCCAGCTGCTTTGGAACACATTCTGCCACACTTGCTCTTTCTGCATGTCTCTAGCAGCCAGAAAGCGCTGTAAAGCGCTCTTTTGCCCGAGAAAAGCAACACTCTGGGGGACCCCTGTAACTTTGCTTGCAGCAGCACCTTGGGGTGTTTTCTGTGTTCTCCAAGTGAAAAGAAGCCTGTCCGGAGCCCGTGGTAGCTCCAGCTGCTTTGGAACACATTCTGCCACACTTGCTGTTTCTGCATGTCTCTAGCAGCCAGAAAGCGCTGTAAAGCGCTCTTTTGCCCGAGAAAAGCAACACTCTGGAGGACCTCTGTAACTTTACTTGCAGCAGCACCTTGGGGTGTTTTCTGTGTTCTCCAAGTGAAAAGAAGACTGTCCGGAGCCCGTGGTAGCTCCAGCTGCTTTGGAACACATTCTGCCACACTTGCTCTTTCTGCATGTCTCTAGCAGCCAGAAAGCGCTGTAAAGCGCTCTTTTGCCCGAGAAAAGCAACACTCTGGGGGACCCCTGTAACTTTGCTTGCAGCAGCACCTTGGGGTGTTTTCTGTGTTCTCCAAGTGAAAAGAAGCCTGTCCGGAGCCCGTGGTAGCTCCAGCTGCTTTGGAACACATTCTGCCACACTTGCTGTTTCTGCATGTCTCTAGCAGCCAGAAAGCGCTGTAAAGCGCTCTTTTGCCCGAGAAAAGCAACACTCTGGGGGACCCCTGTAACTTTGCTTGCAGCAGCACCTTGGGGTGTTTTCTGTGTTCTCCAAGTGAAAATAAGCCTGTCCGGAGCCCGTGGTAGCTCCAGCTGCTTTGGAACACATTCTGCCACACTTGCTGTTTCTGCATGTCTCTAGCAGCCAGAAAGCGCTGGAAAGCGCTCTTTTGCCCGAGAAAAGCAACACTCTGGGGGACCCCTGTAACTTTGCTTGCAGCAGCACCTTGGGGTGTTTTCTGTGTTCTCCAAGTGAAAAGAAGCCTGTCCGGAGCCCGTGGTAGCTCCAGCTGCTTTGGAACACATTCTGCCACACTTGCTCTTTCTGCATGTCTCTAGCAGCCAGAAAGCGCTGTAAAGTGCTCTTTTGCCCGAGAAAAGCAACACTCTGGGGGACCTCTGTAACTTTGCTTGCAGCAGCACCTTGGTGTGTTTTCTGTGTTCTCCAAGTGAAAAGAAGCCTGTCCAGAGCGCGTGGTAGCTCCAGCTGCTTTGGAACACATTCTGCCACACTTGCTGTTTCTGCATGTCTCTAGCAGCCAGAAAGCGCTGGAAAGCGCTCTTTTGCCCGAGAAAAGCAACACTCTGGGGGACCCCTGTAACTTTGCTTGCAGCAGCACCTTGGGGTGTTTTCTGTGTTCTCCAAGTGAAAAGAAGCCTGTCCGGAGCCCGTGGTAGCTCCAGCTGCTTTGGAACACATTCTGCCACACTTGCTCTTTCTGCATGTCTCTAGCAGCCAGAAAGCGCTGGAAAGCGCTCTTTTGCCCGAGAAAAGCAACACTCTGGGGGAACTCTGTAACTTTGCTTGCAGCAGCACCTTGGGGTGTTTTCTGTGTTCTCCAAGTGAAAAGAAGCCTGTCCGGAGCCCGTGGTAGCTCCAGCTGCTTTGGAACACATTCTGCCACACTTGCTCTTTCTGCATGTCTCTAGCAGCCAGAAAGCGCTGGAAAGCGCTCTTTTGCCCGAGAAAAGCAACACTCTGGGGGACCCCTGTAACTTTGCTTGCAGCAGCACCTTGGGGTGTTTTCTGTGTTCTCCAAGTGAAAATAAGCCTGTCCGGAGCCCGTGGTAGCTCCAGCTGCTTTGGAACACATTCTGCCACACTTGCGGTTTCTGCATGTCTCTCGCAGCCAGAAAGCGCTGGAAAGCGCTCTTTTGCCCGAGAAAAGCAACACTCTGGGGGACCCCTGTAACTTTGCTTGCAGCAGCACCTTGGGGTGTTTTCTGTGTTCTCCAAGTGAAAAGAAGCCTGTCCGGAGCCCGTGGTAGCTCCAGCGGCTTTGGAACACATTCTGCCACACTTGCTGTTTCTGCATGTCTCTAGCAGCCAGAAAGCGCTGTAAAGCGCTCTTTTGCCCGAGAAAAGCAACACTCTGGGGGACCTCTGTAACTTTGCTTGCAGCAGCACCTTGGGGTGTTTTCTGTGTTCTCCAAGTGAAAAGAAGCCTGTCCGGAGCCTGTGGTAGCTCCAGCTGCTTTGGAACACATTCTGCCACACTTGCTGTTTCTGCATGTCTCTAGCAGCCAGAAAGCGCTGTAAAGTGCTCTTTTGCCCGAGAAAAGCAACACTCTGGGGGACCTCTGTAACTTTGCTTGCAGCAGCACCTTGGGGTGTTTACTGTGTTCTCCAAGTGAAAAGAAGCCTGTCCGGAGCCCGTGGTAGCTCCAGCTGCTTTGGAACACATTCTGCCACACTTGCTCTTTCTGCATGTCTCTAGCAGCCAGAAAGCGCTGTAAAGCGCTCTTTTGCCCGAGAAAAGCAACAGTCTGGGGGACCCCTGTAACTTTGCTTGCAGCAGCACCTTGGGGTGTTTTCTGTGTTCTCCAAGTGAAAAGAAGCCTGTCCAGAGCCCGTGGTAGCTCCAGCTGCTTTGGAACACATTCTGCCACACTTGCTGTTTCTGCATGTCTCTAGCAGCCAGAAAGCGCTGTAAAGCGCTCTTTTGCCCGAGAAAAGCAACACTCTGGGGGACCTCTGTAACTTTGCTTGCAGCAGCACCTTGGGGTGTTTTCTGTGTTCTCCAAGTGAAAAGAAGCCTGTCCGGAGCCCGTGGTAGCTCCAGCTGCTTTGGAACACATTCTGCCACACTTGCTCTTTCTGCATGTCTCTAGCAGCCAGAAAGCGCTGGAAAGCGCTCTTTTGCCCGAGAAAAGCAACACTCTGGGGGACCCCTGTAACTTTGCTTGCAGCAGCACCTTGGGGTGTTTTCTGTGTTCTCCAAGTGAAAAGAAGCCTGTCCGGAGCCCGTGGTAGCTCCAGCTGCTTTGGAACACATTCTGCCACACTTGCTCTTTCTGCATGTCTCTAGCAGCCAGAAAGCGCTGGAAAGCGCTCTTTTGCCCGAGAAAAGCAACACTCTGGGGGACCCCTGTAACTTTGCTTGCAGCAGCACCTTGGGGTGTTTTCTGTGTTCTCCAAGTGAAAAGAAGCCTGTCCGGAGCCCGTGGTAGCTCCAGCTGCTTTGGAACACATTCTGCCACACTTGCTGTTTCTGCATGTCTCTAGCAGCCAGAAAGCGCTGGAAAGCGCTCTTTTGCCCGAGAAAAGCAACACTCTGGGGGACCCCTGTAACTTTGCTTGCAGCAGCACCTTGGGGTGTTTTCTGTGTTCTCCAAGTGAAAAGAAGCCTGTCTGGAGCCCGTGGTAGCTCCAGCTGCTTTGGAACACATTCTGCCACACTTGCTGTTTCTGCATGTCTCTAGCAGCCAGAAAGCGCTGTAAAGCGCTCTTTTGCCCGAGAAAAGCAACACTCTGGGGGACCCCTGTAACTTTGCTTGCAGCAGCACCTTGGGGTGTTTTCTGTGTTCTCCAAGTGAAAAGAAGCCTGTCCGGAGCCCGTGGTAGCTCCAGCTGCTTTGGAACACATTCTGCCACACTTGCTGTTTCTGCATGTCTCTAGCAGCCAGAAAGCGCTGGAAAGCGCTCTTTTGCCCGAGAAAAGCAACACTCTGGGGGACCCCTGTAACTTTGCTTGCAGCAGCACCTTGGGGTGTTTTCTGTGTTCTCCAAGTGAAAAGAAGCCTGTCCGGAGCCCGTGGTAGCTCCAGCTGCTTTGGAACACATTCTGCCACACTTGCTGTTTCTGCATGTCTCTAGCAGCCAGAAAGCCAGAAAAGAAGCCTGTCCGGAGCCCGTGGTAGCTCCAGCTGCTTTGGAACACATTCTGCCGCACTTGCTCTTTCTGCATGTCTCTAGCAGCCAGAAAGCGCTGGAAAGCGCTCTTTTGCCCGAGAAAAGCAACACTCTGGGGGACCTCTGTAACTTTGCTTGCAGCAGCACCTTGGGGTGTTTTCTGTGTTCTCCAAGTGAAAAGAAGCCTGTCCGGAGCCCGTGGTAGCTCCAGCTGCTTTGGAACACATTCTGCCACACTTGCTGTTTCTGCATGTCTCTAGCAGCCAGAAAGCGCTGTAAAGCGCTCTTTTGCCCGAGAAAAGCAACACTCTGGGGGACCCCTGTAACTTTGCTTGCAGCAGCACCTTGGGGTGTTTTCTGTGTTCTCCAAGTGAAAATAAGCCTGTCCGGAGCCCATGGTAGCTCCAGCTGCTTTGGAACACATTCTGCCACACTTGCTGTTTCTGCATGTCTCTAGCAGCCAGAAAGCGCTGGAAAGCGCTCTTTTGCCCGAGAAAAGCAACACTCTGGAGGACCTCTGTAACTTTACTTGCAGCAGCACCTTGGGGTGTTTTCTGTGTTCTCCAAGTGAAAATAAGCCTGTCCGGAGCCCGTGGTAGCTCCAGCTGCTTTGGAACACATTCTGCCACACTTGCTCTTTCTGCATGTCTCTAGCAGCCAGAAAGCGCTGGAAAGCGCTCTTTTGCCCGAGAAAAGCAACACTCTGGGGGACCCCTGTAACTTTGCTTGCAGCAGCACCTTGGGGTGTTTTCTGTGTTCTCCAAGTGAAAAGAAGCCTGTCCGGAGCCCGTGGTAGCTCCAGCTGCTTTGGAACACATTCTGCCACACTTGCTCTTTCTGCATGTCTCTAGCAGCCAGAAAGCGCTGGAAAGCGCTCTTTTGCCCGAGAAAAGCAACACTCTGGGGGACCCCTGTAACTTTGCTTGCAGCAGCACCTTGGGGTGTTTTCTGTGTTCTCCAAGTGAAAAGAAGCCTGTCCGGAGCCCGTGGTAGCTCCAGCTGCTTTGGAACACATTCTGCCACACTTGCTGTTTCTGCATGTCTCTAGCAGCCAGAAAGCGCTGTAAAGCGCTCTTTTGCCCGAGAAAAGCAACACTCTGGAGGACCTCTGTAACTTTACTTGCAGCAGCACCTTGGGGTGTTTTCTGTGTTCTCCAAGTGAAAAGAAGACTGTCCGGAGCCCGTGGTAGCTCCAGCTGCTTTGGAACACATTCTGCCACACTTGCTCTTTCTGCATGTCTCTAGCAGCCAGAAAGCGCTGTAAAGCGCTCTTTTGCCCGAGAAAAGCAACACTCTGGGGGACCCCTGTAACTTTGCTTGCAGCAGCACCTTGGGGTGTTTTCTGTGTTCTCCAAGTGAAAAGAAGCCTGTCCGGAGCCCGTGGTAGCTCCAGCTGCTTTGGAACACATTCTGCCACACTTGCTGTTTCTGCATGTCTCTAGCAGCCAGAAAGCGCTGGAAAGCGCTCTTTTGCCCGAGAAAAGCAACACTCTGGGGGACCCCTGTAACTTTGCTTGCAGCAGCACCTTGGGGTGTTTTCTGTGTTCTCCAAGTGAAAAGAAGCCTGTCCGGAGCCCGTGGTAGCTCCAGCTGCTTTGGAACACATTCTGCCACACTTGCTCTTTCTGCATGTCTCTAGCAGCCAGAAAGCGCTGGAAAGCGCTCTTTTGCCCGAGAAAAGCAACACTCTGGGGGACCCCTGTAACTTTGCTGGCAGCAGCACCTTGGGGTGTTTTCTGTGTTCTCCAAGTGAAAAGAAGCCTGTCCGGAGCCCGTGGTAGCTCCAGCTGCTTTGGAACACATTCTGCCACACTTGCTGTTTCTGCATGTCTCTAGCAGCCAGAAAGCGCTGGAAAGCGCTCTTTTGCCCGAGAAAAGCAACACTCTGGGGGACCTCTGTAACTTTGCTTGCAGCAGCACCTTGGTGTGTTTTCTGTGTTCTCCAAGTGAAAAGAAGCCTGTCCAGAGCGCGTGGTAGCTCCAGCTGCTTTGGAACACATTCTGCCACACTTGCTGTTTCTGCATGTCTCTAGCAGCCAGAAAGCGCTGTAAAGCGCTCTTTTGCCCGAGAAAAGCAACACTCTGGGGGACCCCTGTAACTTTGCTTGCAGCAGCACCTTGGTGTGTTTTCTGTGTTCTCCAAGTGAAAAGAAGCCTGTCCGGAGCCCGTGGTAGCTCCAGCTGCTTTGGAACACATTCTGCCACACTTGCTGTTTCTGCATGTCTCTAGCAGCCAGAAAGCGCTGTAAAGCGCTCTTTTGCCCGAGAAAAGCAACACTCTGGGGGACCTCTGTAACTTTGCTTGCAGCAGCACCTTGGTGTGTTTTCTGTGTTCTCCAAGTGAAAAGAAGCCTGTCCGGAGCCCGTGGTAGCTCCAGCTGCTTTGGAACACATTCTGCCACACTTGCTGTTTCTGCATGTCTCTAGCAGCCAGAAAGCGCTGGAAAGCGCTCTTTTGCCCGAGAAAAGCAACACTCTTGGGGACCCCTGTAACTTTGCTTGCAGCAGCACCTTGGGGTGTTTTCTGTGTTCTCCAAGTGAAAAGAAGCCTGTCCGGAGCCCGTGGTAGCTCCAGCTGCTTTGGAACACATTCTGCCACACTTGCTGTTTCTGCATGTCTCTAGCAGCCAGAAAGCGCTGTAAAGCGCTCTTTTGCCCGAGCAAAGCAACACTCTGGAGGACCTCTGTAACTTTACTTGCAGCAGCACCTTGGGGTGTTTTCTGTGTTCTCCAAGTGAAAATAAGCCTGTCCGGAGCCCGTGGTAGCTCCAGCTGCTTTGGAACACATTCTGCCACACTTGCTGTTTCTGCATGTCTCTAGCAGCCAGAAAGCGCTGGAAAGCGCTCTTTTGCCCGAGAAAAGCAACACTCTGGAGGACCTCTGTAACTTTACTTGCAGCAGCACCTTGGGGTGTTTTCTGTGTTCTCCAAGTGAAAATAAGCCTGTCCGGAGCCCGTGGTAGCTCCAGCTGCTTTGGAACACATTCTGCCACACTTGCTGTTTCTGCATGTCTCTAGCAGCCAGAAAGCGCTGTAAAGCGCTCTTTTGCCCGAGAAAAGCAACACTCTGGAGGACCTCTGTAACTTTACTTGCAGCAGCACCTTGGGGTGTTTTCTGTGTTCTCCAAGTGAAAAGAAGACTGTCCGGAGCCCGTGGTAGCTCCAGCTGCTTTGGAACACATTCTGCCACACTTGCTCTTTCTGCATGTCTCTAGCAGCCAGAAAGCGCTGTAAAGCGCTCTTTTGCCCGAGAAAAGCAACACTCTGGGGGACCCCTGTAACTTTGCTTGCAGCAGCACCTTGGGGTGTTTTCTGTGTTCTCCAAGTGAAAAGAAGCCTGTCCGGAGCCCGTGGTAGCTCCAGCTGCTTTGGAACACATTCTGCCACACTTGCTGTTTCTGCATGTCTCTAGCAGCCAGAAAGCGCTGGAAAGCGCTCTTTTGCCCGAGAAAAGCAACACTCTGGGGGACCCCTGTAACTTTGCTTGCAGCAGCACCTTGGGGTGTTTTCTGTGTTCTCCAAGTGAAAATAAGCCTGTCCGGAGCCCGTGGTAGCTCCAGCTGCTTTGGAACACATTCTGCCACACTTGCTGTTTCTGCATGTCTCTAGCAGCCAGAAAGCGCTGGAAAGCGCTCTTTTGCCCGAGAAAAGCAACACTCTGGGGGAACTCTGTAACTTTGCTTGCAGCAGCACCTTGGGGTGTTTTCTGTGTTCTCCAAGTGAAAAGAAGCCTGTCCGGAGCCCGTGGTAGCTCCAGCTGCTTTGGAACACATTCTGCCACACTTGCTGTTTCTGCATGTCTCTAGCAGCCAGAAAGCGCTGGAAAGCGCTCTTTTGCCCGAGAAAAGCAACACTCTGGGGGACCCCTGTAACTTTGCTTGCAGCAGCACCTTGGGGTGTTTTCTGTGTTCTCCAAGTGAAAATAAGCCTGTCCGGAGCCCGTGGTAGCTCCAGCTGCTTTGGAACACATTCTGCCACACTTGCGGTTTCTGCATGTCTCTCGCAGCCAGAAAGCGCTGGAAAGCGCTCTTTTGCCCGAGAAAAGCAACACTCTGGGGGACCCCTGTAACTTTGCTTGCAGCAGCACCTTGGGGTGTTTTCTGTGTTCTCCAAGTGAAAAGAAGCCTGTCCGGAGCCCGTGGTAGCTCCAGCGGCTTTGGAACACATTCTGCCACACTTGCTGTTTCTGCATGTCTCTAGCAGCCAGAAAGCGCTGTAAAGCGCTCTTTTGCCCGAGAAAAGCAACACTCTGGGGGACCTCTGTAACTTTGCTTGCAGCAGCACCTTGGGGTGTTTTCTGTGTTCTCCAAGTGAAAAGAAGCCTGTCTGGAGCCTGTGGTAGCTCCAGCTGCTTTGGAACACATTCTGCCACACTTGCTGTTTCTGCATGTCTCTAGCAGCCAGAAAGCGCTGTAAAGTGCTCTTTTGCCCGAGAAAAGCAACACTCTGGGGGACCTCTGTAACTTTGCTTGCAGCAGCACCTTGGGGTGTTTACTGTGTTCTCCAAGTGAAAAGAAGCCTGTCCGGAGCCCGTGGTAGCTCCAGCTGCTTTGGAACACATTCTGCCACACTTGCTCTTTCTGCATGTCTCTAGCAGCCAGAAAGCGCTGTAAAGCGCTCTTTTGCCCGAGAAAAGCAACAGTCTGGGGGACCCCTGTAACTTTGCTTGCAGCAGCACCTTGGTGTGTTTTCTGTGTTCTCCAAGTGAAAAGAAGCCTGTCCAGAGCCCATGGTAGCTCCAGCTGCTTTGGAACACATTCTGCCACACTTGCTGTTTCTGCATGTCTCTAGCAGCCAGAAAGCGCTGTAAAGCGCTCTTTTGCCCGAGAAAAGCAACACTCTGGGGGACCTCTGTAACTTTGCTTGCAGCAGCACCTTGGGGTGTTTTCTGTGTTCTCCAAGTGAAAAGAAGCCTGTCCGGAGCCCGTGGTAGCTCCAGCTGCTTTGGAACACATTCTGCCACACTTGCTCTTTCTGCATGTCTCTAGCAGCCAGAAAGCGCTGGAAAGCGCTCTTTTGCCCGAGAAAAGCAACACTCTGGGGGACCCCTGTAACTTTGCTTGCAGCAGCACCTTGGGGTGTTTTCTGTGTTCTCCAAGTGAAAAGAAGCCTGTCCGGAGCCCGTGGTAGCTCCAGCTGCTTTGGAACACATTCTGCCACACTTGCTGTTTCTGCATGTCTCTAGCAGCCAGAAAGCGCTGGAAAGCGCTCTTTTGCCCGAGAAAAGCAACACTCTGGGGGACCCCTGTAACTTTGCTTGCAGCAGCACCTTGGGGTGTTTTCTGTGTTCTCCAAGTGAAAAGAAGCCTGTCCGGAGCCCGTGGTAGCTCCAGCTGCTTTGGAACACATTCTGCCACACTTGCTGTTTCTGCATGTCTCTAGCAGCCAGAAAGCGCTGGAAAGCGCTCTTTTGCCCGAGAAAAGCAACACTCTGGGGGACCCCTGTAACTTTGCTTGCAGCAGCACCTTGGGGTGTTTTCTGTGTTCTCCAAGTGAAAAGAAGCCTGTCCGGAGCCCGTGGTAGCTCCAGCTGCTTTGGAACACATTCTGCCACACTTGCTGTTTCTGCATGTCTCTAGCAGCCAGAAAGCCAGAAAAGAAGCCTGTCCGGAGCCCGTGGTAGCTCCAGCTGCTTTGGAACACATTCTGCCGCACTTGCTCTTTCTGCATGTCTCTAGCAGCCAGAAAGCGCTGGAAAGCGCTCTTTTGCCCGAGAAAAGCAACACTCTGGGGGACCTCTGTAACTTTGCTTGCAGCAGCACCTTGGGGTGTTTTCTGTGTTCTCCAAGTGAAAAGAAGCCTGTCCGGAGCCCGTGGTGTAGCTCCAGCTGCTTTGGAACACATTCTGCCACACTTGCTGTTTCTGCATGTCTCTAGCAGCCAGAAAGCGCTGTAAAGCGCTCTTTTGCCCGAGCAAAGCAACACTCTGGAGGACCTCTGTAACTTTACTTGCAGCAGCACCTTGGGGTGTTTTCTGTGTTCTCCAAGTGAAAATAAGCCTGTCCGGAGCCCGTGGTAGCTCCAGCTGCTTTGGAACACATTCTGCCACACTTGCTGTTTCTGCATGTCTCTAGCAGCCAGAAAGCGCTGGAAAGCGCTCTTTTGCCCGAGAAAAGCAACACTCTGGAGGACCTCTGTAACTTTACTTGCAGCAGCACCTTGGGGTGTTTTCTGTGTTCTCCAAGTGAAAATAAGCCTGTCCGGAGCCCGTGGTAGCTCCAGCTGCTTTGGAACACATTCTGCCACACTTGCTCTTTCTGCATGTCTCTAGCAGCCAGAAAGCGCTGGAAAGCGCTCTTTTGCCCGAGAAAAGCAACACTCTGGGGGACCCCTGTAACTTTGCTTGCAGCAGCACCTTGGGGTGTTTTCTGTGTTCTCCAAGTGAAAAGAAGCCTGTCCGGAGCCCGTGGTAGCTCCAGCTGCTTTGGAACACATTCTGCCACACTTGCTCTTTCTGCATGTCTCTAGCAGCCAGAAAGCGCTGTAAAGCGCTCTTTTGCCCGAGAAAAGCAACACTCTGGGGGACCCCTGTAACTTTGCTTGCAGCAGCACCTTGGGGTGTTTTCTGTGTTCTCCAAGTGAAAAGAAGCCTGTCCGGAGCCCGTGGTAGCTCCAGCTGCTTTGGAACACATTCTGCCACACTTGCTGTTTCTGCATGTCTCTAGCAGCCAGAAAGCGCTGTAAAGCGCTCTTTTGCCCGAGAAAAGCAACACTCTGGAGGACCTCTGTAACTTTACTTGCAGCAGCACCTTGGGGTGTTTTCTGTGTTCTCCAAGTGAAAAGAAGCCTGTCCGGAGCCCGTGGTAGCTCCAGCTGCTTTGGAACACATTCTGCCACACTTGCTCTTTCTGCATGTCTCTAGCAGCCAGAAAGCGCTGTAAAGCGCTCTTTTGCCCGAGAAAAGCAACACTCTGGGGGACCCCTGTAACTTTGCTTGCAGCAGCACCTTGGGGTGTTTTCTGTGTTCTCCAAGTGAAAAGAAGCCTGTCCGGAGCCCGTGGTAGCTCCAGCTGCTTTGGAACACATTCTGCCACACTTGCTGTTTCTGCATGTCTCTAGCAGCCAGAAAGCGCTGGAAAGCGCTCTTTTGCCCGAGAAAAGCAACACTCTGGGGGACCCCTGTAACTTTGCTTGCAGCAGCACCTTGGGGTGTTTTCTGTGTTCTCCAAGTGAAAATAAGCCTGTCCGGAGCCCGTGGTAGCTCCAGCTGCTTTGGAACACATTCTGCCACACTTGCTGTTTCTGCATGTCTCTAGCAGCCAGAAAGCGCTGGAAAGCGCTCTTTTGCCCGAGAAAAGCAACACTCTGGGGGACCCCTGTAACTTTGCTTGCAGCAGCACCTTGGGGTGTTTTCTGTGTTCTCCAAGTGAAAAGAAGCCTGTCCGGAGCCCGTGGTAGCTCCAGCTGCTTTGGAACACATTCTGCCACACTTGCTGTTTCTGCATGTCTCTAGCAGCCAGAAAGCGCTGGAAAGCGCTCTTTTGCCCGAGAAAAGCAACACTCTGGGGGACCCCTGTAACTTTGCTTGCAGCAGCACCTTGGGGTGTTTTCTGTGTTCTCCAAGTGAAAAGAAGCCTGTCCGGAGCCCGTGGTAGCTCCAGCTGCTTTGGAACACATTCTGCCACACTTGCTCTTTCTGCATGTCTCTAGCAGCCAGAAAGCGCTGGAAAGCGCTCTTTTGCCCGAGAAAAGCAACACTCTGGGGGACCCCTGTAACTTTGCTTGCAGCAGCACCTTGGGGTGTTTTCTGTGTTCTCCAAGTGAAAATAAGCCTGTCCGGAGCCCGTGGTAGCTCCAGCTGCTTTGGAACACATTCTGCCACACTTGCTGTTTCTGCATGTCTCTAGCAGCCAGAAAGCGCTGGAAAGCGCTCTTTTGCCCGAGAAAAGCAACACTCTGGGGGACCCCTGTAACTTTGCTTGCAGCAGCACCTTGGGGTGTTTTCTGTGTTCTCCAAGTGAAAAGAAGCCTGTCCGGAGCCCGTGGTAGCTCCAGCTGCTTTGGAACACATTCTGCCACACTTGCTGTTTCTGCATGTCTCTAGCAGCCAGAAAGCGCTGGAAAGCGCTCTTTTGCCCGAGAAAAGCAACACTCTGGGGGACCCCTGTAACTTTGCTTGCAGCAGCACCTTGGGGTGTTTTCTGTGTTCTCCAAGTGAAAAGAAGCCTGTCCGGAGCCCGTGGTAGCTCCAGCTGCTTTGGAACACATTCTGCCACACTTGCTCTTTCTGCATGTCTCTAGCAGCCAGAAAGCGCTGGAAAGCGCTCTTTTGCCCGAGAAAAGCAACACTCTGGGGGACCCCTGTAACTTTGCTTGCAGCAGCACCTTGGGGTGTTTTCTGTGTTCTCCAAGTGAAAATAAGCCTGTCCGGAGCCCGTGGTAGCTCCAGCTGCTTTGGAACACATTCTGCCACACTTGCTGTTTCTGCATGTCTCTAGCAGCCAGAAAGCGCTGGAAAGCGCTCTTTTGCCCGAGAAAAGCAACACTCTGGGGGACCCCTGTAACTTTGCTTGCAGCAGCACCTTGGGGTGTTTTCTGTGTTCTCCAAGTGAAAATAAGCCTGTCTGGAGCCCGTGGTAGCTCCAGCTGCTTTGGAACACATTCTGCCACACTTGCTGTTTCTGCATGTCTCTAGCAGCCAGAAAGCGCTGTAAAGCGCTCTTTTGCCCGAGAAAAGCAACACTCTGGGGGACCCCTGTAACTTTGCTTGCAGCAGCACCTTGGGGTGTTTTCTGTGTTCTCCAAGTGAAAAGAAGCCTGTCCGGAGCCCGTGGTAGCTCCAGCTGCTTTGGAACACATTCTGCCACACTTGCTGTTTCTGCATGTCTCTAGCAGCCAGAAAGCGCTGGAAAGCGCTCTTTTGCCCGAGAAAAGCAACACTCTGGGGGACCCCTGTAACTTTGCTTGCAGCAGCACCTTGGGGTGTTTTCTGTGTTCTCCAAGTGAAAAGAAGCCTGTCCGGAGCCCGTGGTAGCTCCAGCTGCTTTGGAACACATTCTGCCACACTTGCTGTTTCTGCATGTCTCTAGCAGCCAGAAAGCCAGAAAAGAAGCCTGTCCGGAGCCCGTGGTAGCTCCAGCTGCTTTGGAACACATTCTGCCACACTTGCTCTTTCTGCATGTCTCTAGTAGCCAGAAAGCGCTGGAAAGCGCTCTTTTGCCCGAGAAAAGCAACACTCTGGGGGACCTCTGTAACTTTGCTTGCAGCAGCACCTTGGGGTGTTTTCTGTGTTCTCCAAGTGAAAAGAAGCCTGTCCGGAGCCCGTGGTAGCTCCAGCTGCTTTGGAACACATTCTGCCACACTTGCTGTTTCTGCATGTCTCTAGCAGCCAGAAAGCGCTGTAAAGCGCTCTTTTGCCCGAGAAAAGCAACACTCTGGGGGACCCCTGTAACTTTGCTTGCAGCAGCACCTTGGGGTGTTTTCTGTGTTCTCCAAGTGAAAAGAAGCCTGTCCGGAGCCCGTGGTAGCTCCAGCTGCTTTGGAACACATTCTGCCACACTTGCTCTTTCTGCATGTCTCTAGCAGCCAGAAAGCGCTGGAAAGCGCTCTTTTGCCCGAGCAAAGCAACACTCTGGAGGACCTCTGTAACTTTACTTGCAGCAGCACCTTGGGGTGTTTTCTGTGTTCTCCAAGTGAAAAGAAGCCTGTCCGGAGCCCGTGGTAGCTCCAGCTGCTTTGGAACACATTCTGCCACACTTGCTGTTTCTGCATGTCTCTAGCAGCCAGAAAGCGCTGTAAAGCGCTCTTTTGCCCGAGAAAAGCAACACTCTGGGGGACCCCTGTAACTTTGCTTGCAGCAGCACCTTGGGGTGTTTTCTGTGTTCTCCAAGGGAAAAGAAGCCTGTCCGGAGCCCGTGGTAGCTCCAGCTGCTTTGGAACACATTCTGCCACACTTGCTCTTTCTGCATGTCTCTAGCAGCCAGAAAGCGCTGGAAAGCGCTCTTTTGCCCGAGAAAAGCAACACTCTGGGGGACCCCTGTAACTTTGCTTGCAGCAGCACCTTGGGGTGTTTTCTGTGTTCTCCAAGTGAAAATAAGCCTTTCCGGAGCCCGTGGTAGCTCCAGCTGCTTTGGAACACATTCTGCCACACTTGCTCTTTCTGCATGTCTCTAGCAGCCAGAAAGCGCTGTAAAGCGCTCTTTTGCCCGAGAAAAGCAACACTCTGGGGGACCCCTGTAACTTTGCTTGCAGCAGCACCTTGGGGTGTTTTCTGTGTTCTCCAAGTGAAAAGAAGCCTGTCCGGAGCCCGTGGTAGCTCCAGCTGCTTTGGAACACATTCTGCCACACTTGCTGTTTCTGCATGTCTCTAGCAGCCAGAAAGCGCTGTAAAGCGCTCTTTTGCCCGAGAAAAGCAACACTCTGGGGGACCCCTGTAACTTTGCTTGCAGCAGCACCTTGGGGTGTTTTCTGTGTTCTCCAAGTGAAAAGAAGCCTGTCCGGAGCCCGTGGTAGCTCCAGCTGCTTTGGAACACATTCTGCCACACTTGCTGTTTCTGCATGTCTCTAGCAGCCAGAAAGCGCTGGAAAGCGCTCTTTTGCCCGAGAAAAGCAACACTCTTAGGGACCTCTGTAACTTTGCTTGCAGCAGCACCTTGGGGTGTTTTCTGTGTTCTCCAAGTGAAAAGAAGCCTGTCCGGAGCCCGTGGTAGCTCCAGCTGCTTTGGAACACATTCTGCCACACTTGCTGTTTCTGCATGTCTCTAGCAGCCAGAAAGCGCTGGAAAGCGCTCTTTTGCCCGAGAAAAGCAACACTCTGGGGGACCCCT
Organism: Zosterops lateralis; assembly: GCF_965231275.1. Classification (NCBI taxonomy): domain Eukaryota; kingdom Metazoa; phylum Chordata; class Aves; order Passeriformes; family Zosteropidae; genus Zosterops; species Zosterops lateralis. The sequence continues at coordinate 58,061 of NW_028154553.1, forward strand.
GTAACTTTGCTTGCAGCAGCACCTTGGGGTGTTTTCTGTGTTCTCCAAGTGAAAAGAAGCCTGTCCGGAGCCCGTGGTAGCTCCAGCTGCTTTGGAACACATTCTGCCACACTTGCTGTTTCTGCATGTCTCTAGCAGCCAGAAAGCGCTGTAAAGCGCTCTTTTGCCCGAGCAAAGCAACACTCTGGAGGACCTCTGTAACTTTACTTGCAGCAGCACCTTGGGGTGTTTTCTGTGTTCTCCAAGTGAAAAGAAGCCTGTCCGGAGCCCGTGGTAGCTCCAGCTGCTTTGGAACACATTCTGCCACACTTGCTGTTTCTGCATGTCTCTAGCAGCCAGAAAGCGCTGGAAAGCGCTCTTTTGCCCGAGAAAAGCAACACTCTTAGGGACCTCTGTAACTTTGCTTGCAGCAGCACCTTGGGGTGTTTTCTGTGTTCTCCAAGTGAAAAGAAGCCTGTCCGGAGCCCGTGGTAGCTCCAGCTGCTTTGGAACACATTCTGCCACACTTGCTGTTTCTGCATGTCTCTAGCAGCCAGAAAGCGCTGGAAAGCGCTCTTTTGCCCGAGAAAAGCAACACTCTGGGGGACCCCTGTAACTTTGCTTGCAGCAGCACCTTGGGGTGTTTTCTGTGTTCTCCAAGTGAAAAGAAGCCTGTCCGGAGCCCGTGGTAGCTCCAGCTGCTTTGGAACACATTCTGCCACACTTGCTGTTTCTGCATGTCTCTAGCAGCCAGAAAGCGCTGTAAAGCGCTCTTTTGCCCGAGCAAAGCAACACTCTGGAGGACCTCTGTAACTTTACTTGCAGCAGCACCTTGGGGTGTTTTCTGTGTTCTCCAAGTGAAAAGAAGCCTGTCCGGAGCCCGTGGTAGCTCCAGCTGCTTTGGAACACATTCTGCCACACTTGCTGTTTCTGCATGTCTCTAGCAGCCAGAAAGCGCTGTAAAGCGCTCTTTTGCCCGAGAAAAGCAACACTCTGGGGGACCCCTGTAACTTTGCTTGCAGCAGCACCTTGGGGTGTTTTCTGTGTTCTCCAAGTGAAAAGAAGCCTGTCCGGAGCCCGTGGTAGCTCCAGCTGCTTTGGAACACATTCTGCCACACTTGCTGTTTCTGCATGTCTCTAGCAGCCAGAAAGCGCTGGAAAGCGCTCTTTTGCCCGAGAAAAGCAACACTCTGGGGGACCCCTGTAACTTTGCTTGCAGCAGCACCTTGGGGTGTTTTCTGTGTTCTCCAAGTGAAAAGAAGCCTGTCCGGAGCCCGTGGTAGCTCCAGCTGCTTTGGAACACATTCTGCCACACTTGCTCTTTCTGCATGTCTCTAGCAGCCAGAAAGCGCTGTAAAGCGCTCTTTTGCCCGAGAAAAGCAACACTCTGGGGGACCCCTGTAACTTTGCTTGCAGCAGCACCTTGGGGTGTTTTCTGTGTTCTCCAAGTGAAAAGAAGCCTGTCCGGAGCCCGTGGTAGCTCCAGCTGCTTTGGAACACATTCTGCCACACTTGCTCTTTCTGCATGTCTCTAGCAGCCAGAAAGCGCTGTAAAGCGCTCTTTTGCCTGAGAAAAGCAACACTCTGGAGGACCTCTGTAACTTTACTTGCAGCAGCACCTTGGGGTGTTTTCTGTGTTCTCCAAGTGAAAAGAAGACTGTCCGGAGCCCGTGGTAGCTCCAGCTGCTTTGGAACACATTCTGCCACACTTGCTGTTTCTGCATGTCTCTAGCAGCCAGAAAGCGCTGGAAAGCGCTCTTTTGCCCGAGAAAAGCAACACTCTGGGGGACCCCTGTAACTTTGCTTGCAGCAGCACCTTGGGGTGTTTTCTGTGTTCTCCAAGTGAAAAGAAGCCTGTCCGGAGCCCGTGGTAGCTCCAGCTGCTTTGGAACACATTCTGCCACACTTGCTGTTTCTGCATGTCTCTAGCAGCCAGAAAGCGCTGTAAAGTGCTCTTTTGCCCGAGAAAAGCAACACTCTGGGGGACCTCTGTAACTTTGCTTGCAGCAGCACCTTGGGGTGTTTTCTGTGTTCTCCAAGTGAAAATAAGCCTGTCCGGAGCCCGTGGTAGCTCCAGCTGCTTTGGAACACATTCTGCCACACTTGCTGTTTCTGCATGTCTCTAGCAGCCAGAAAGCGCTGTAAAGCGCTCTTTTGCCCGAGAAAAGCAACACTCTGGGGGACCCCTGTAACTTTGCTTGCAGCAGCACCTTGGGGTGTTTTCTGTGTTCTCCAAGTGAAAAGAAGCCTGTCCGGAGCCCGTGGTAGCTCCAGCTGCTTTGGAACACATTCTGCCACACTTGCTCTTTCTGCATGTCTCTAGCAGCCAGAAAGCGCTGGAAAGCGCTCTTTTGCCCGAGAAAAGCAACACTCTGGGGGACCCCTGTAACTTTGCTTGCAGCAGCACCTTGGGGTGTTTTCTGTGTTCTCCAAGTGAAAATAAGCCTGTCCGGAGCCCGTGGTAGCTCCAGCTGCTTTGGAACACATTCTGCCACACTTGCTGTTTCTGCATGTCTCTAGCAGCCAGAAAGCGCTGTAAAGCGCTCTTTTGCCCGAGAAAAGCAACACTCTGGGGGACCCCTGTAACTTTGCTTGCAGCAGCACCTTGGGGTGTTTTCTGTGTTCTCCAAGTGAAAAGAAGCCTGTCCGGTGCCCGTGGTAGCTCCAGCTGCTTTGGAACACATTCTGCCACACTTGCTCTTTCTGCATGTCTCTAGCAGCCAGAAAGCGCTGGAAAGCGCTCTTTTGCCCGAGAAAAGCAACACTCTGGGGGACCCCTGTAACTTTGCTTGCAGCAGCACCTTGGGGTGTTTTCTGTGTTCTCCAAGTGAAAAGAAGCCGGTCCGGAGCCCGTGGTAGCTCCAGCTGCTTTGGAACACATTCTGCCACACTTGCTGTTTCTGCATGTCTCTAGCAGCCAGAAAGCGCTGGAAAGCGCTCTTTTGCCCGAGAAAAGCAACACTCTGGGGGACCTCTGTAACTTTGCTTGCAGCAGCACCTTGGGGTGTTTTCTGTGTTCTCCAAGTGAAAAGAAGCCTGTCCGGAGCCCGTGGTAGCTCCAGCTGCTTTGGAACACATTCTGCCACACTTGCTGTTTCTGCATGTCTCTAGCAGCCAGAAAGCGCTGTAAAGCGCTCTTTTGCCCGAGAAAAGCAACACTCTGGGGGACCTCTGTAACTTTGCTTGCAGCAGCACCTTGGGGTGTTTACTGTGTTCTCCAAGTGAAAAGAAGCCTGTCCGGAGCCCGTGGTAGCTCCAGCTGCTTTGGAACACATTCTGCCACACTTGCTCTTTCTGCATGTCTCTAGCAGCCAGAAAGCGCTGTAAAGCGCTCTTTTGCCCGAGAAAAGCAACACTCTGGGGGACCCCTGTAACTTTGCTTGCAGCAGCACCTTGGGGTGTTTTCTGTGTTCTCCAAGTGAAAAGAAGCCTGTCCGGAGCCCGTGGTAGCTCCAGCTGCTTTGGAACACATTCTGCCACACTTGCTCTTTCTGCATGTCTCTAGCAGCCAGAAAGCGCTGTAAAGCGCTCTTTTGCCCGAAGAAAAGCAACACTCTGGGGGACCCCTGTAACTTTGCTTGCAGCAGCACCTTGGGGTGTTTTCTGTGTTCTCCAAGTGAAAAGAAGCCTGTCCGGAGCCCGTGGTAGCTCCAGCTGCTTTGGAACACATTCTGCCACACTTGCTCTTTCTGCATGTCTCTAGCAGCCAGAAAGCCAGAAAAGAAGCCTGTCCGGAGCCCGTGGTAGCTCCAGCTGCTTTGGAACACATTCTGCCGCACTTGCTCTTTCTGCATGTCTCTAGCAGCCAGAAAGCGCTGTAAAGCGCTCTTTTGCCCGAGAAAAGCAACACTCTGGGGGACCCCTGTAACTTTGCTTGCAGCAGCACCTTGGGGTGTTTTCTGTGTTCTCCAAGTGAAAAGAAGCCTGTCCGGAGCCCGTGGTAGCTCCAGCTGCTTTGGAACACATTCTGCCACACTTCCTCTTTCTGCATGTCTCTAGCTGCCAGAAAGCGCTGGAAAGCGCTCTTTTGCCCGAGAAAAGCAACACTCTGGGGGACCTCTGTAACTTTGCTTGCAGCAGCACCTTGGGGTGTTTTCTGTGTTCTCCAAGTGAAAAGAAGCCTGTCCGGAGCCCGTGGTAGCTCCAGCTGCTTTGGAACACATTCTGCCACACTTGCTGTTTCTGCATGTCTCTAGCAGCCAGAAAGCGCTGTAAAGCGCTCTTTTGCCCGAGAAAAGCAACACTCTGGGGGACCTCTGTAACTTTGCTTGCAGCAGCACCTTGGGGTGTTTACTGTGTTCTCCAAGTGAAAAGAAGCCTGTCCGGAGCCCGTGGTAGCTCCAGCTGCTTTGGAACACATTCTGCCACACTTGCTCTTTCTGCATGTCTCTAGCAGCCAGAAAGCGCTGTAAAGCGCTCTTTTGCCCGAGAAAAGCAACACTCTGGGGGACCCCTGTAACTTTGCTTGCAGCAGCACCTTGGGGTGTTTTCTGTGTTCTCCAAGTGAAAAGAAGCCTGTCCGGAGCCCGTGGTAGCTCCAGCTGCTTTGGAACACATTCTGCCACACTTGCTCTTTCTGCATGTCTCTAGCAGCCAGAAAGCGCTGTAAAGCGCTCTTTTGCCCGAAGAAAAGCAACACTCTGGGGGACCCCTGTAACTTTGCTTGCAGCAGCACCTTGGGGTGTTTTCTGTGTTCTCCAAGTGAAAAGAAGCCTGTCCGGAGCCCGTGGTAGCTCCAGCTGCTTTGGAACACATTCTGCCACACTTGCTCTTTCTGCATGTCTCTAGCAGCCAGAAAGCCAGAAAAGAAGCCTGTCCGGAGCCCGTGGTAGCTCCAGCTGCTTTGGAACACATTCTGCCGCACTTGCTCTTTCTGCATGTCTCTAGCAGCCAGAAAGCGCTGTAAAGCGCTCTTTTGCCCGAGAAAAGCAACACTCTGGGGGACCCCTGTAACTTTGCTTGCAGCAGCACCTTGGGGTGTTTTCTGTGTTCTCCAAGTGAAAAGAAGCCTGTCCGGAGCCCGTGGTAGCTCCAGCTGCTTTGGAACACATTCTGCCACACTTCCTCTTTCTGCATGTCTCTAGCTGCCAGAAAGCGCTGGAAAGCGCTCTTTTGCCCGAGAAAAGCAACACTCTGGGGGACCTCTGTAACTTTGCTTGCAGCAGCACCTTGGGGTGTTTTCTGTGTTCTCCAAGTGAAAAGAAGCCTGTCCGGAGCCCGTGGTAGCTCCAGCTGCTTTGGAACACATTCTGCCACACTTGCTGTTTCTGCATGTCTCTAGCAGCCAGAAAGCGCTGGAAAGCGCTCTTTTGCCCGAGAAAAGCAACACTCCGGGGGACCCCTGTAACTTTGCTTGCAGCAGCACCTTGGGGTGTTTTCTGTGTTCTCCAAGTGAAAAGAAGCCTGTCCGGAGCCCATGGTAGCTCCAGCTGCTTTGGAACACATTCTGCCACACTTGCTGTTTCTGCATGTCTCTAGCAGCCAGAAAGCGCTGTAAAGCGCTCTTTTGCCCGAGAAAAGCAACACTCCAGGGGACCCCTGTAACTTTGCTTGCAGCAGCACCTTGGGGTGTTTTCTGTGTTCTCCAAGTGAAAAGAAGCCTGTCCGGAGCCCGTGGTAGCTCCAGCTGCTTTGGAACACATTCTGCCACACTTGCTGTTTCTGCATGTCTCTAGCAGCCAGAAAGCGCTGTAAAGCGCTCTTTTGCCCGAGAAAAGCAACACTCTTGGGGACCCCTGTAACTTTGCTTGCAGCAGCACCTTGGGGTGTTTTCTGTGTTCTCCAAGTGAAAAGAAGCCTGTCCGGAGCCCGTGGTAGCTCCAGCTGCTTTGGAACACATTCTGCCACACTTGCTGTTTCTGCATGTCTCTAGCAGCCAGAAAGCGCTGTAAAGCGCTCTTTTGCCCGAGAAAAGCAACACTCTGGGGGACCTCTGTAACTTTGCTTGCAGCAGCACCTTGGGGTGTTTTCTGTGTTCTCCAAGTGAAAAGAAGCCTGTCCGGAGCCCGTGGTAGCTCCAGCTGCTTTGGAACACATTCTGCCACACTTGCTGTTTCTGCATGTCTCTAGCAGCCAGAAAGCGCTGTAAAGCGCTCTTTTGCCCGAGAAAAGCAACACTCTGGGGGACCTCTGTAACTTTGCTTGCAGCAGCACCTTGGGGTGTTTTCTGTGTTCTCCAAGTGAAAAGAAGCCTGTCCGGAGCCCGTGGTAGCTCCAGCTGCTTTGGAACACATTCTGCCACCCTTGCTGTTTCTGCATGTCTCTAGCAGCCAGAAAGCGCTGGAAAGCGCTCTTTTGCCCGAGAAAAGCAACACTCTGGGGGACCCCTGTAACTTTGCTTGCAGCAGCACCTTGGGGTGTTTTCTGTGTTCTCCAAGGGAAAAGAAGCCTGTCCAGAGCCCGTGGTAGCTCCAGCTGCTTTGGAACACATTCTGCCACACTTGCTGTTTCTGCATGTCTCTAGCAGCCAGAAAGCGCTGGAAAGCGCTCTTTTGCCCGAGAAAAGCAACACTCTGGGGGAACTCTGTAACTTTGCTTGCAGCAGCACCTTGGGGTGTTTTCTGTGTTCTCCAAGTGAAAAGAAGCCTGTCCGGAGCCCGTGGTAGCTCCAGCTGCTTTGGAACACATTCTGCCACACTTGCTGTTTCTGCATGTCTCTAGCAGCCAGAAAGCGCTGGAAAGCGCTCTTTTGCCCGAGAAAAGCAACACTCCGGGGGACCCCTGTAACTTTGCTTGCAGCAGCACCTTGGGGTGTTTTCTGTGTTCTCCAAGTGAAAATAAGCCTGTCCGGAGCCCGTGGTAGCTCCAGCTGCTTTGGAACACATTCTGCCACACTTGCGGTTTCTGCATGTCTCTCGCAGCCAGAAAGCGCTGGAAAGCGCTCTTTTGCCCGAGAAAAGCAACACTCTGGGGGACCCCTGTAACTTTGCTTGCAGCAGCACCTTGGGGTGTTTTCTGTGTTCTCCAAGTGAAAAGAAGCCTGTCCGGAGCCCGTGGTAGCTCCAGCGGCTTTGGAACACATTCTGCCACACTTGCTGTTTCTGCATGTCTCTAGCAGCCAGAAAGCGCTGGAAAGCGCTCTTTTGCCCGAGAAAAGCAACACTCTGGGGGACCTCTGTAACTTTGCTTGCAGCAGCACCTTGGGGTGTTTTCTGTGTTCTCCAAGTGAAAAGAAGCCTGTCCGGAGCCTGTGGTAGCTCCAGCTGCTTTGGAACACATTCTGCCACACTTGCTGTTTCTGCATGTCTCTAGCAGCCAGAAAGCGCTGTAAAGTGCTCTTTTGCCCGAGAAAAGCAACACTCTGGGGGACCTCTGTAACTTTGCTTGCAGCAGCACCTTGGGGTGTTTACTGTGTTCTCCAAGTGAAAAGAAGCCTGTCCGGAGCCCGTGGTAGCTCCAGCTGCTTTGGAACACATTCTGCCACACTTGCTCTTTCTGCATGTCTCTAGCAGCCAGAAAGCGCTGTAAAGCGCTCTTTTGCCCGAGAAAAGCAACAGTCTGGGGGACCCCTGTAACTTTGCTTGCAGCAGCACCTTGGTGTGTTTTCTGTGTTCTCCAAGTGAAAAGAAGCCTGTCCAGAGCCCGTGGTAGCTCCAGCTGCTTTGGAACACATTCTGCCACACTTGCTGTTTCTGCATGTCTCTAGCAGCCAGAAAGCGCTGTAAAGTGCTCTTTTGCCCGAGAAAAGCAACACTCTGGGGGACCTCTGTAACTTTGCTTGCAGCAGCACCTTGGGGTGTTTTCTGTGTTCTCCAAGTGAAAAGAAGCCTGTCCGGAGCCCGTGGTAGCTCCAGCTGCTTTGGAACACATTCTGCCACACTTGCTCTTTCTGCATGTCTCTAGCAGCCAGAAAGCGCTGGAAAGCGCTCTTTTGCCCGAGAAAAGCAACACTCCGGGGGACCCCTGTAACTTTGCTTGCAGCAGCACCTTGGGGTGTTTTCTGTGTTCTCCAAGTGAAAAGAAGCCTGTCCAGAGCCCGTGGTAGCTCCAGCTGCTTTGGAACACATTCTGCCACACTTGCTGTTTCTGCATGTCTCTAGCAGCCAGAAAGCGCTGGAAAGCGCTCTTTTGCCCGAGAAAAGCAACACTCTGGGGGACCCCTGTAACTTTGCTTGCAGCAGCACCTTGGGGTGTTTTCTGTGTTCTCCAAGTGAAAAGAAGCCTGTCCGGAGCCCGTGGTAGCTCCAGCTGCTTTGGAACACATTCTGCCACACTTGCTGTTTCTGCATGTCTCTAGCAGCCAGAAAGCGCTGGAAAGCGCTCTTTTGCCCGAGAAAAGCAACACTCTGGGGGACCCCTGTAACTTTGCTTGCAGCAGCACCTTGGGGTGTTTTCTGTGTTCTCCAAGTGAAAAGAAGCCTGTCCGGAGCCCGTGGTAGCTCCAGCTGCTTTGGAACACATTCTGCCACACTTGCTGTTTCTGCATGTCTCTAGCAGCCAGAAAGCCAGAAAAGAAGCCTGTCCGGAGCCCGTGGTAGCTCCAGCTGCTTTGGAACACATTCTGCCGCACTTGCTCTTTCTGCATGTCTCTAGTAGCCAGAAAGCGCTGGAAAGCGCTCTTTTGCCCGAGAAAAGCAACACTCTGGGGGACCTCTGTAACTTTGCTTGCAGCAGCACCTTGGGGTGTTTTCTGTGTTCTCCAAGTGAAAAGAAGCCTGTCCGGAGCCCGTGGTAGCTCCAGCTGCTTTGGAACACATTCTGCCACACTTGCTGTTTCTGCATGTCTCTAGCAGCCAGAAAGCGCTGTAAAGCGCTCTTTTGCCCGAGAAAAGCAACACTCTGGGGGACCCCTGTAACTTTGCTTGCAGCAGCACCTTGGGGTGTTTTCTGTGTTCTCCAAGTGAAAAGAAGCCTGTCCGGAGCCCGTGGTAGCTCCAGCTGCTTTGGAACACATTCTGCCACACTTGCTGTTTCTGCATGTCTCTAGCAGCCAGAAAGCGCTGGAAAGCGCTCTTTTGCCCGAGAAAAGCAACACTCTGGGGGACCCCTGTAACTTTGCTTGCAGCAGCACCTTGGGGTGTTTTCTGTGTTCTCCAAGTGAAAAGAAGCCTGTCCGGAGCCCGTGGTAGCTCCAGCTGCTTTGGAACACATTCTGCCACACTTGCTGTTTTCTGCATGTCTCTAGCAGCCAGAAAGCGCTGTAAAGCGCTCTTTTGCCCGAGAAAAGCAACACTCTGGGGGACCCCTGTAACTTTGCTTGCAGCAGCACCTTGGGGTGTTTTCTGTGTTCTCCAAGTGAAAAGAAGCCTGTCCGGAGCCCGTGGTAGCTCCAGCTGCTTTGGAACACATTCTGCCACACTTGCTCTTTCTGCATGTCTCTAGCAGCCAGAAAGCGCTGGAAAGCGCTCTTTTGCCCGAGAAAAGCAACACTCTGGGGGACCTCTGTAACTTTGCTTGCAGCAGCACCTTGGGGTGTTTTCTGTGTTCTCCAAGTGAAAAGAAGCCTGTCCGGAGCCCGTGGTAGCTCCAGCTGCTTTGGAACACATTCTGCCACACTTGCTCTTTCTGCATGTCTCTAGCAGCCAGAAAGCGCTGGAAAGCGCTCTTTTGCCCGAGAAAAGCAACACTCTGGGGGACCTCTGTAACTTTGCTTGCAGCAGCACCTTGGGGTGTTTTCTGTGTTCTCCAAGTGAAAAGAAGCCTGTCCGGAGCCCGTGGTAGCTCCAGCGGCTTTGGAACACATTCTGCCACACTTGCTGTTTCTGCATGTCTCTAGCAGCCAGAAAGCGCTGTAAAGCGCTCTTTTGCCCGAGAAAAGCAACACTCTGGGGGACCCCTGTAACTTTGCTTGCAGCAGCACCTTGGGGTGTTTTCTGTGTTCTCCAAGTGAAAAGAAGCCTGTCCGGAGCCCGTGGTAGCTCCAGCTGCTTTGGAACACATTCTGCCACACTTGCTCTTTCTGCATGTCTCTAGCAGCCAGAAAGCGCTGGAAAGCGCTCTTTTGCCCGAGCAAAGCAACACTCTGGAGGACCTCTGTAACTTTACTTGCAGCAGCACCTTGGGGTGTTTTCTGTGTTCTCCAAGTGAAAAGAAGCCTGTCCGGAGCCCGTGGTAGCTCCAGCTGCTTTGGAACACATTCTGCCACACTTGCTGTTTCTGCATGTCTCTAGCAGCCAGAAAGCGCTGTAAAGCGCTCTTTTGCCCGAGAAAAGCAACACTCTGGGGGACCCCTGTAACTTTGCTTGCAGCAGCACCTTGGGGTGTTTTCTGTGTTCTCCAAGGGAAAAGAAGCCTGTCCGGAGCCCGTGGTAGCTCCAGCTGCTTTGGAACACATTCTGCCACACTTGCTGTTTCTGCATGTCTCTAGCAGCCAGAAAGCGCTGGAAAGCGCTCTTTTGCCCGAGAAAAGCAACACTCTGGGGGACCCCTGTAACTTTGCTTGCAGCAGCACCTTGGGGTGTTTTCTGTGTTCTCCAAGTGAAAAGAAGCCTGTCCGGAGCCCGTGGTAGCTCCAGCTGCTTTGGAACACATTCTGCCACACTTGCTGTTTCTGCATGTCTCTAGCAGCCAGAAAGCGCTGTAAAGCGCTCTTTTGCCCGAGAAAAGCAACACTCTGGGGGACCTCTGTAACTTTGCTTGCAGCAGCACCTTGGTGTGTTTTCTGTGTTCTCCAAGTGAAAAGAAGCCTGTCCGGAGCCCGTGGTAGCTCCAGCTGCTTTGGAACACATTCTGCCACACTTGCTCTTTCTGCATGTCTCTAGCAGCCAGAAAGCGCTGTAAAGCGCTCTTTTGCCCGAGAAAAGCAACACTCTGGGGGACCCCTGTAACTTTGCTTGCAGCAGCACCTTGGGGTGTTTTCTGTGTTCTCCAAGTGAAAAGAAGCCTGTCCGGAGCCCGTGGTAGCTCCAGCTGCTTTGGAACACATTCTGCCACACTTGCTGTTTCTGCATGTCTCTAGCAGCCAGAAAGCGCTGTAAAGCGCTCTTTTGCCCGAGAAAAGCAACACTCTGGGGGACCCCTGTAACTTTGCTTGCAGCAGCACCTTGGGGTGTTTTCTGTGTTCTCCAAGTGAAAAGAAGCCTGTCCGGAGCCCGTGGTAGCTCCAGCTGCTTTGGAACACATTCTGCCACACTTGCTGTTTCTGCATGTCTCTAGCAGCCAGAAAGCGCTGGAAAGCGCTCTTTTGCCCGAGAAAAGCAACACTCTTAGGGACCTCTGTAACTTTGCTTGCAGCAGCACCTTGGGGTGTTTTCTGTGTTCTCCAAGTGAAAAGAAGCCTGTCCGGAGCCCGTGGTAGCTCCAGCTGCTTTGGAACACATTCTGCCACACTTGCTCTTTCTGCATGTCTCTAGCAGCCAGAAAGCGCTGGAAAGCGCTCTTTTGCCCGAGAAAAGCAACACTCTGGGGGACCCCTGTAACTTTGCTTGCAGCAGCACCTTGGGGTGTTTTCTGTGTTCTCCAAGTGAAAAGAAGCCTGTCCGGAGCCCGTGGTAGCTCCAGCTGCTTTGGAACACATTCTGCCACACTTGCTGTTTCTGCATGTCTCTAGCAGCCAGAAAGCGCTGGAAAGCGCTCTTTTGCCCGAGTAAAGCAACACTCTGGAGGACCTCTGTAACTTTACTTGCAGCAGCACCTTGGGGTGTTTTCTGTGTTCTCCAAGTGAAAAGAAGCCTGTCCGGAGCCCGTGGTAGCTCCAGCTGCTTTGGAACACATTCTGCCACACTTCCTCTTTCTGCATGTCTCTAGCAGCCAGAAAGCGCTGTAAAGCGCTCTTTTGCCCGAGAAAAGCAACACTCTGGAGGACCTCTGTAACTTTACTTGCAGCAGCACCTTGGGGTGTTTTCTGTGTTCTCCAAGTGAAAATAAGCCTGTCCGGAGCCCATGGTAGCTCCAGCTGCTTTGGAACACATTCTGCCACACTTGCTGTTTCTGCATGTCTCTAGCAGCCAGAAAGCGCTGGAAAGCGCTCTTTTGCCCGAGAAAAGCAACACTCTGGGGGACCCCTGTAACTTTGCTTGCAGCAGCACCTTGGGGTGTTTTCTGTGTTCTCCAAGTGAAAAGAAGCCTGTCCGGAGCCCGTGGTAGCTCCAGCTGCTTTGGAACACATTCTGCCACACTTGCTCTTTCTGCATGTCTCTAGCAGCCAGAAAGCGCTGTAAAGCGCTCTTTTGCCCGAGAAAAGCAACACTCTGGGGGACCCCTGTAACTTTGCTTGCAGCAGCACCTTGGGGTGTTTTCTGTGTTCTCCAAGTGAAAAGAAGCCTGTCCGGAGCCCGTGGTAGCTCCAGCTGCTTTGGAACACATTCTGCCACACTTGCTGTTTCTGCATGTCTCTAGCAGCCAGAAAGCGCTGTAAAGCGCTCTTTTGCCCGAGAAAAGCAACACTCTGGAGGACCTCTGTAACTTTACTTGCAGCAGCACCTTGGGGTGTTTTCTGTGTTCTCCAAGTGAAAAGAAGACTGTCCGGAGCCCGTGGTAGCTCCAGCTGCTTTGGAACACATTCTGCCACACTTGCTGTTTCTGCATGTCTCTAGCAGCCAGAAAGCGCTGTAAAGCGCTCTTTTGCCCGAGAAAAGCAACACTCTGGGGGACCCCTGTAACTTTGCTTGCAGCAGCACCTTGGGGTGTTTTCTGTGTTCTCCAAGTGAAAAGAAGCCTGTCCGGAGCCCGTGGTAGCTCCAGCTGCTTTGGAACACATTCTGCCACACTTGCTCTTTCTGCATGTCTCTAGCAGCCAGAAAGCGCTGGAAAGCGCTCTTTTGCCCGAGAAAAGCAACACTCTGGGGGACCCCTGTAACTTTGCTTGCAGCAGCACCTTGGTGTGTTTTCTGTGTTCTCCAAGTGAAAAGAAGCCTGTCCGGAGCCCGTGGTAGCTCCAGCTGCTTTGGAACACATTCTGCCACACTTGCTGTTTCTGCATGTCTCTAGCAGCCAGAAAGCGCTGTAAAGCGCTCTTTTGCCCGAGAAAAGCAACACTCTGGGGGACCCCTGTAACTTTGCTTGCAGCAGCACCTTGGGGTGTTTTCTGTGTTCTCCAAGTGAAAAGAAGCCTGTCCGGAGCCCGTGGTAGCTCCAGCTGCTTTGGAACACATTCTGCCACACTTGCTGTTTCTGCATGTCTCTAGCAGCCAGAAAGCGCTGTAAAGTGCTCTTTTGCCCGAGAAAAGCAACACTCTGGGGGACCTCTGTAACTTTGCTTGCAGCAGCACCTTGGGGTGTTTTCTGTGTTCTCCAAGTGAAAATAAGCCTGTCCGGAGCCCGTGGTAGCTCCAGCTGCTTTGGAACACATTCTGCCACACTTGCTGTTTCTGCATGTCTCTAGCAGCCAGAAAGCGCTGTAAAGCGCTCTTTTGCCTGAGAAAAGCAACACTCTGGGGGACCCCTGTAACTTTGCTTGCAGCAGCACCTTGGGGTGTTTTCTGTGTTCTCCAAGTGAAAAGAAGCCTGTCCGGAGCCCGTGGTAGCTCCAGCTGCTTTGGAACACATTCTGCCACACTTGCTCTTTCTGCATGTCTCTAGCAGCCAGAAAGCGCTGTAAAGCGCTCTTTTGCCCGAGAAAAGCAACACTCTGGGGGACCCCTGTAACTTTGCTTGCAGCAGCACCTTGGTGTGTTTTCTGTGTTCTCCAAGTGAAAAGAAGCCTGTCCGGAGCCCGTGGTAGCTCCAGCTGCTTTGGAACACATTCTGCCACACTTGCTGTTTCTGCATGTCTCTAGCAGCCAGAAAGCGCTGTAAAGCGCTCTTTTGCCCGAGAAAAGCAACACTCTGGGAGACCCCTGTAACTTTGCTTGCAGCAGCACCTTGGGGTGTTTTCTGTGTTCTCCAAGTGAAAAGAAGCCTGTCCGGCGCCCGTGGTAGCTCCAGCTGCTTTGGAACACATTCTGCCACACTTGCTCTTTCTGCATGTCTCTCGCAGCCAGAAAGCGCTGGAAAGCGCTCTTTTGCCCGAGAAAAGCAACACTCTGGGGGACCCCTGTAACTTTGCTTGCAGCAGCACCTTGGGGTGTTTTCTGTGTTCTCCAAGTGAAAAGAAGCCGGTCCGGAGCCCGTGGTAGCTCCAGCTGCTTTGGAACACATTCTGCCACACTTGCTGTTTCTGCATGTCTCTAGCAGCCAGAAAGCGCTGTAAAGCGCTCTTTTGCCCGAGAAAAGCAACACTCTGGGGGACCTCTGTAACTTTGCTTGCAGCAGCACCTTGGGGTGTTTTCTGTGTTCTCCAAGTGAAAATAAGCCTGTCCGGAGCCCGTGGTAGCTCCAGCTGCTTTGGAACACATTCTGCCACACTTGCTGTTTCTGCATGTCTCTAGCAGCCAGAAAGCGCTGGAAAGCGCTCTTTTGCCCGAGAAAAGCAACACTCTGGGGGACCTCTGTAACTTTGCTTGCAGCAGCACCTTGGGGTGTTTACTGTGTTCTCCAAGTGAAAAGAAGCCTGTCCGGAGCCCGTGGTAGCTCCAGCTGCTTTGGAACACATTCTGCCACACTTGCTCTTTCTGCATGTCTCTAGCAGCCAGAAAGCGCTGTAAAGCGCTCTTTTGCCCGAGAAAAGCAACAGTCTGGGGGACCCCTGTAACTTTGCTTGCAGCAGCACCTTGGTGTGTTTTCTGTGTTCTCCAAGTGAAAAGAAGCCTGTCCAGAGCCCGTGGTAGCTCCAGCTGCTTTGGAACACATTCTGCCACACTTGCTGTTTCTGCATGTCTCTAGCAGCCAGAAAGCGCTGTAAAGCGCTCTTTTGCCCGAGAAAAGCAACACTCTGGGGGACCTCTGTAACTTTGCTTGCAGCAGCACCTTGGTGTGTTTTCTGTGTTCTCCAAGTGAAAAGAAGCCTGTCCGGAGCCCGTGGTAGCTCCAGCTGCTTTGGAACACATTCTGCCACACTTGCTGTTTCTGCATGTCTCTAGCAGCCAGAAAGCGCTGTAAAGCGCTCTTTTGCCCGAGAAAAGCAACACTCTGGGGGACCCCTGTAACTTTGCTTGCAGCAGCACCTTGGGGTGTTTTCTGTGTTCTCCAAGTGAAAAGAAGCCTGTCCGGAGCCCGTGGTAGCTCCAGCTGCTTTGGAACACATTCTGCCACCCTTGCTGTTTCTGCATGTCTCTAGCAGCCAGAAAGCGCTGTAAAGCGCTCTTTTGCCCGAGAAAAGCAACACTCTGGGGGACCTCTGTAACTTTGCTTGCAGCAGCACCTTGGGGTGTTTTCTGTGTTCTCCAAGTGAAAATAAGCCTGTCCGGAGCCCGTGGTAGCTCCAGCTGCTTTGGAACACATTCTGCCACACTTGCTGTTTCTGCATGTCTCTAGCAGCCAGAAAGCGCTGGAAAGCGCTCTTTTGCCCGAGAAAAGCAACACTCTGGGGGACCCCTGTAACTTTGCTTGCAGCAGCACCTTGGGGTGTTTTCTGTGTTCTCCAAGTGAAAAGAAGCCTGTCCGGAGCCCGTGGTAGCTCCAGCTGCTTTGGAACACATTCTGCCACACTTGCTCTTTCTGCATGTCTCTAGCAGCCAGAAAGCGCTGGAAAGCGCTCTTTTGCCCGAGAAAAGCAACACTCTGGGGGACCCCTGTAACTTTGCTTGCAGCAGCACCTTGGGGTGTTTTCTGTGTTCTCCAAGTGAAAAGAAGCCTGTCCGGAGCCCATGGTAGCTCCAGCTGCTTTGGAACACATTCTGCCACCCTTGCTGTTTCTGCATTTCTCTAGCAGCCAGAAAGCGCTGGAAAGCGCTCTTTTGCCCGAGAAAAGCAACACTCTGGGGGACCCCTGTAACTTTGCTTGCAGCAGCACCTTGGGGTGTTTTCTGTGTTCTCCAAGTGAAAAGAAGCCTGTCCGGAGCCCGTGGTAGCTCCAGCTGCTTTGGAACACATTCTGCCACACTTGCTGTTTCTGCATGTCTCTAGCTGCCAGAAAGCGCTGGAAAGCGCTCTTTTGCCCGAGAAAAGCAACACTCTGGGGGACCCCTGTAACTTTGCTTGCAGCAGCACCTTGGGGTGTTTTCTGTGTTCTCCAAGTGAAAAGAAGCCTGTCCGGAGCCCGTGGTAGCTCCAGCTGCTTTGGAACACATTCTGCCACACTTGCTGTTTCTGCATGTCTCTAGCAGCCAGAAAGCGCTGGAAAGCGCTCTTTTGCCCGAGAAAAGCAACACTCTTGGGGACCCCTGTAACTTTGCTTGCAGCAGCACCTTGGGGTGTTTTCTGTGTTCTCCAAGTGAAAAGAAGCCTGTCCGGAGCCCGTGGTAGCTCCAGCTGCTTTGGAACACATTCTGCCACACTTGCTGTTTCTGCATGTCTCTAGCAGCCAGAAAGCGCTGGAAAGCGCTCTTTTGCCCGAGAAAAGCAACACTCTGGGGGACCTCTGTAACTTTGCTTGCAGCAGCACCTTGGGGTGTTTTCTGTGTTCTCCAAGTGAAAAGAAGCCTGTCCAGAGCCCGTGGTAGCCCCAGCTGCTTTGGAACACATTCTGCCACACTTGCTGTTTCTGCATGTCTCTAGCAGCCACAAAGCGCTGGAAAGCGCTCTTTTGCCCGAGAAAAGCAACACTCTGGGGGACCCCTGTAACTTTGCTTGCAGCAGCACCTTGGGGTGTTTTCTGTGTTCTCCAAGTGAAAAGAAGCCTGTCCGGAGCCCGTGGTAGCTCCAGCGGCTTTGGAACACATTCTGCCACACTTGCTGTTTCTGCATGTCTCTAGCAGCCAGAAAGCGCTGGAAAGCGCTCTTTTGCCCGAGAAAAGCAACACTCTGGGGGACCTCTGTAACTTTGCTTGCAGCAGCACCTTGGGGTGTTTTCTGTGTTCTCCAAGTGAAAAGAAGCCTGTCCGGAGCCCGTGGTAGCTCCAGCTGCTTTGGAACACATTCTGCCACACTTGCTGTTTCTGCATGTCTCTAGCAGCCAGAAAGCGCTGTAAAGCGCTCTTTTGCCCGAGAAAAGCAACACTCTGGGGGACCCCTGTAACTTTGCTTGCAGCAGCACCTTGGGGTGTTTTCTGTGTTCTCCAAGTGAAAAGAAGCCTGTCCAGAGCCCGTGGTAGCTCCAGCGGCTTTGGAACACATTCTGCCACACTTGCTCTTTCTGCATGTCTCTAGCAGCCAGAAAGCGCTGTAAAGCGCTCTTTTGCCCGAGAAAAGCAACACTCTGGGGGACCCCTGTAACTTTGCTTGCAGCAGCACCTTGGGGTGTTTTCTGTGTTCTCCAAGTGAAAAGAAGCCTGTCCGGAGCCCGTGGTAGCTCCAGCTGCTTTGGAACACATTCTGCCACACTTGCTGTTTCTGCATGTCTCTAGCAGCCAGAAAGCGCTGTAAAGTGCTCTTTTGCCCGAGAAAAGCAACACTCTGGGGGACCTCTGTAACTTTGCTTGCAGCAGCACCTTGGGGTGTTTTCTGTGTTCTCCAAGTGAAAAGAAGCCTGTCCGGAGCCCGTGGTAGCTCCAGCTGCTTTGGAACACATTCTGCCACACTTGCTCTTTCTGCATGTCTCTAGCAGCCAGAAAGCGCTGTAAAGCGCTCTTTTGCCCGAGAAAAGCAACACTCTGGGGGACCCCTGTAACTTTGCTTGCAGCAGCACCTTGGGGTGTTTTCTGTGTTCTCCAAGTGAAAAGAAGCCTGTCCGGAGCCCGTGGTAGCTCCAGCTGCTTTGGAACACATTCTGCCACACTTGCTCTTTCTGCATGTCTCTAGCAGCCAGAAAGCGCTGGAAAGCGCTCTTTTGCCCGAGAAAAGCAACACTCTGGGGGACCCCTGTAACTTTGCTTGCAGCAGCACCTTGGGGTGTTTTCTGTGTTCTCCAAGTGAAAAGAAGCCTGTCCGGAGCCCATGGTAGCTCCAGCTGCTTTGGAACACATTCTGCCACCCTTGCTGTTTCTGCATTTCTCTAGCAGCCAGAAAGCGCTGGAAAGCGCTCTTTTGCCCGAGAAAAGCAACACTCTGGGGGACCCCTGTAACTTTGCTTGCAGCAGCACCTTGGGGTGTTTTCTGTGTTCTCCAAGTGAAAAGAAGCCTGTCCGGAGCCCGTGGTAGCTCCAGCTGCTTTGGAACACATTCTGCCACACTTGCTGTTTCTGCATGTCTCTAGCTGCCAGAAAGCGCTGTAAAGCGCTCTTTTGCCCGAGAAAAGCAACACTCTGGGGGACCTCTGTAACTTTGCTTGCAGCAGCACCTTGGGGTGTTTTCTGTGTTCTCCAAGTGAAAAGAAGCCTGTCCGGAGCCCGTGGTAGCTCCAGCTGCTTTGGAACACATTCTGCCACACTTGCTGTTTCTGCATGTCTCTAGCAGCCAGAAAGCGCTGTAAAGCGCTCTTTTGCCCGAGAAAAGCAACACTCTGGAGGAACTCTGTAACTTTACTTGCAGCAGCACCTTGGGGTGTTTTCTGTGTTCTCCAAGTGAAAAGAAGCCTGTCCGGAGCCCGTGGTAGCTCCAGCTGCTTTGGAACACATTCTGCCACACTTCCTCTTTCTGCATGTCTCTAGCAGCCAGAAAGCACTGTAAAGCGCTCTTTTGCCCGAGAAAAGCAACACTCTGGGGGACCCCTGTAACTTTGCTTGCAGCAGCACCTTGGGGTGTTTTCTGTGTTCTCCAAGTGAAAAGAAGCCTTTCCGGAGCCCGTGGTAGCTCCAGCTGCTTTGGAACACATTCTGCCACACTTCCTCTTTCTGCATGTCTCTAGCAGCCAGAAAGCGCTGGAAAGCGCTCTTTTGCCCGAGAAAAGCAACACTCTGGGGGACCCCTGTAACTTTGCTTGCAGCAGCACCTTGGGGTGTTTTCTGTGTTCTCCAAGTGAAAAGAAGCCTGTCCGGAGCCCGTGGTAGCTCCAGCTGCTTTGGAACACATTCTGCCACACTTGCTGTTTCTGCATGTCTCTAGCAGCCAGAAAGCGCTGGAAAGCGCTCTTTTGCCCGAGAAAAGCAACACTCTGGGGGACCCCTGTAACTTTGCTTGCAGCAGCACCTTGGGGTGTTTTCTGTGTTCTCCAAGTGAAAAGAAGCCTGTCCGGAGCCCGTGGTAGCTCCAGCTGCTTTGGAACACATTCTGCCACCCTTGCTGTTTCTGCATGTCTCTAGCAGCCAGAAAGCGCTGGAAAGCGCTCTTTTGCCCGAGAAAAGCAACACTCTTGGGGACCCCTGTAACTTTGCTTGCAGCAGCACCTTGGGGTGTTTTCTGTGTTCTCCAAGTGAAAAGAAGCCTGTCCGGAGCCCGTGGTAGCTCCAGCTGCTTTGGAACACATTCTGCCACACTTGCTGTTTCTGCATGTCTCTAGCAGCCAGAAAGCGCTGTAAAGCGCTCTTTTGCCCGAGAAAAGCAACACTCTGGGGGACCTCTGTAACTTTGCTTGCAGCAGCACCTTGGGGTGTTTTCTGTGTTCTCCAAGTGAAAAGAAGCCTGTCCAGAGCCCGTGGTAGCCCCAGCTGCTTTGGAACACATTCTGCCACACTTGCTGTTTCTGCATGTCTCTAGCAGCCAGAAAGCGCTGGAACGCGCTCTTTTGCCCGAGAAAAGCAACACTCTGGGGGACCCCTGTAACTTTGCTTGCAGCAGCACCTTGGGGTGTTTTCTGTGTTCTCCAAGGGAAAAGAAGCCTGTCCGGAGCCCGTGGTAGCTCCAGCTGCTTTGGAACACATTCTGCCACCCTTGCTGTTTCTGCATGTCTCTAGCAGCCAGAAAGCGCTGGAAAGCGCTCTTTTGCCCGAGAAAAGCAACACTCTGGGGGACCCCTGTAACTTTGCTTGCAGCAGCACCTTGGGGTGTTTTCTGTGTTCTCCAAGTGAAAAGAAGCCTGTCCGGAGCCCGTGGTAGCTCCAGCTGCTTTGGAACACATTCTGCCACACTTGCTGTTTCTGCATGTCTCTAGCAGCCAGAAAGCGCTGTAAAGCGCTCTTTTGCCCGAGAAAAGCAACACTCTGGGGGACCCCTGTAACTTTGCTTGCAGCAGCACCTTGGGGTGTTTTCTGTGTTCTCCAAGTGAAAAGAAGCCTGTCCGGAGCCCGTGGTAGCTCCAGCTGCTTTGGAACACATTCTGCCACACTTGCTGTTTCTGCATGTCTCTAGCAGCCAGAAAGCGCTGGAAAGCGCTCTTTTGCCCGAGAAAAGCAACACTCTGGGGGACCTCTGTAACTTTGCTTGCAGCAGCACCTTGGGGTGTTTTCTGTGTTCTCCAAGTGAAAAGAAGCCTGTCCAGAGCCCGTGGTAGCCCCAGCTGCTTTGGAACACATTCTGCCACACTTGCTGTTTCTGCATGTCTCTAGCAGCCACAAAGCGCTGGAAAGCGCTCTTTTGCCCGAGAAAAGCAACACTCTGGGGGACCCCTGTAACTTTGCTTGCAGCAGCACCTTGGGGTGTTTTCTGTGTTCTCCAAGGGAAAAGAAGCCTGTCCGGAGCCCGTGGTAGCTCCAGCTGCTTTGGAACACATTCTGCCGCACTTGCTCTTTCTGCATGTCTCTAGCAGCCAGAAAGCGCTGTAAAGCGCTCTTTTGCCCGAGAAAAGCAACACTCTGGGGGACCCCTGTAACTTTGCTTGCAGCAGCACCTTGGGGTGTTTTCTGTGTTCTCCAAGTGAAAAGAAGCCTGTCCGGAGCCCGTGGTAGCTCCAGCTGCTTTGGAACACATTCTGCCACACTTGCTGTTTCTGCATGTCTCTAGCAGCCAGAAAGCGCTGGAAAGCGCTCTTTTGCCCGAGAAAAGCAACACTCTGGGGGACCTCTGTAACTTTGCTTGCAGCAGCACCTTGGGGTGTTTTCTGTGTTCTCCAAGTGAAAAGAAGCCTGTCCGGAGCCCGTGGTAGCTCCAGCTGCTTTGGAACACATTCTGCCACACTTGCTGTTTCTGCATGTCTCTAGCAGCCAGAAAGCGCTGGAAAGCGCTCTTTTGCCCGAGAAAAGCAACACTCTGGGGGACCCCTGTAACTTTGCTTGCAGCAGCACCTTGGGGTGTTTTCTGTGTTCTCCAAGTGAAAAGAAGCCTGTCCGGAGCCCGTGGTAGCTCCAGCTGCTTTGGAACACATTCTGCCACACTTGCTGTTTCTGCATGTCTCTAGCAGCCAGAAAGCGCTGGAAAGCGCTCTTTTTCCCGAAGAAAAGCAACACTCTGGGGGACCCCTGTAACTTTGCTTGCAGCAGCACCTTGGGGTGTTTTCTGTGTTCTCCAAGTGAAAAGAAGCCTGTCCGGAGCCCGTGGTAGCTCCAGCTGCTTTGGAACACATTCTGCCACCCTTGCTGTTTCTGCATGTCTCTAGCAGCCAGAAAGCGCTGGAAAGCGCTCTTTTGCCCGAGAAAAGCAACACTCTTGGGGACCCCTGTAACTTTGCTTGCAGCAGCACCTTGGGGTGTTTTCTGTGTTCTCCAAGTGAAAAGAAGCCTGTCCGGAGCCCGTGGTAGCTCCAGCTGCTTTGGAACACATTCTGCCACACTTGCTGTTTCTGCATGTCTCTAGCAGCCAGAAAGCGCTGGAAAGCGCTCTTTTGCCCGAGAAAAGCAACACTCTGGGGGACCTCTGTAACTTTGCTTGCAGCAGCACCTTGGGGTGTTTTCTGTGTTCTCCAAGTGAAAAGAAGCCTGTCCAGAGCCCGTGGTAGCCCCAGCTGCTTTGGAACACATTCTGCCACACTTGCTGTTTCTGCATGTCTCTAGCAGCCAGAAAGCGCTGGAAAGCGCTCTTTTGCCCGAGAAAAGCAACACTCTGGGGGACCCCTGTAACTTTGCTTGCAGCAGCACCTTGGGGTGTTTTCTGTGTTCTCCAAGGGAAAAGAAGCCTGTCCGGAGCCCGTGGTAGCTCCAGCTGCTTTGGAACACATTCTGCCACACTTGCTCTTTCTGCATGTCTATAGCAGCCAGAAAGCGCTGGAAAGCGCTCTTTTGCCCGAGAAAAGCAACACTCTGGGGGACCCCTGTAACTTTGCTTGCAGCAGCACCTTGGGGTGTTTTCTGTGTTCTCCAAGTGAAAAGAAGCCTGTCCGGAGCCCGTGGTAGCTCCAGCTGCTTTGGAACACATTCTGCCACACTTGCTGTTTCTGCATGTCTCTAGCAGCCAGAAAGCGCTGTAAAGCGCTCTTTTGCCCGAGAAAAGCAACACTCTGGGGGACCCCTGTAACTTTGCTTGCAGCAGCACCTTGGGGTGTTTTCTGTGTTCTCCAAGTGAAAAGAAGCCTGTCCGGAGCCCGTGGTAGCTCCAGCTGCTTTGGAACACATTCTGCCACACTTGCTGTTTCTGCATGTCTCTAGCAGCCAGAAAGCGCTGTAAAGCGCTCTTTTGCCCGAGAAAAGCAACACTCTGGGGGACCTCTGTAACTTTGCTTGCAGCAGCACCTTGGGGTGTTTTCTGTGTTCTCCAAGTGAAAAGAAGCCTGTCCAGAGCCCGTGGTAGCCCCAGCTGCTTTGGAACACATTCTGCCACACTTGCTGTTTCTGCATGTCTCTAGCAGCCACAAAGCGCTGGAAAGCGCTCTTTTGCCCGAGAAAAGCAACACTCTGGGGGACCTCTGTAACTTTGCTTGCAGCAGCACCTTGGGGTGTTTTCTGTGTTCTCCAAGGGAAAAGAAGCCTGTCCGGAGCCCGTGGTAGCTCCAGCTGCTTTGGAACACATTCTGCCGCACTTGCTCTTTCTGCATGTCTCTAGCAGCCAGAAAGCGCTGTAAAGCGCTCTTTTGCCCGAGAAAAGCAACACTCTGGGGGACCCCTGTAACTTTGCTTGCAGCAGCACCTTGGGGTGTTTTCTGTGTTCTGCAAGTGAAAAGAAGCCTGTCCGGAGCCCGTGGTAGCTCCAGCTGCTTTGGAACACATTCTGCCACACTTGCTGTTTCTGCATGTCTCTAGCAGCCAGAAAGCGCTGGAAAGCGCTCTTTTGCCCGAGAAAAGCAACACTCTGGGGGACCTCTGTAACTTTGCTTGCAGCAGCACCTTGGGGTGTTTTCTGTGTTCTCCAAGTGAAAAGAAGCCTGTCCGGAGCCCGTGGTAGCTCCAGCTGCTTTGGAACACATTCTGCCACACTTGCTGTTTCTGCATGTCTCTAGCAGCCACAAAGCGCTGTAAAGCGCTCTTTTCTCGAGAAAAGCAACACTCTGGGGGACCCCTGTAACTTTGCTTGCAGCAGCACCTTGGGGTGTTTTCTGTGTTCTCCAAGTGAAAAGAAGCCTGTCCGGAGCCCGTGGTAGCTCCAGCTGCTTTGGAACACATTCTGCCACACTTGCTGTTTCTGCATGTCTCTAGCAGCCAGAAAGCGCTGGAAAGCGCTCTTTTGCCCGAAGAAAAGCAACACTCTGGGGGACCCCTGTAACTTTGCTTGCAGCAGCACCTTGGGGTGTTTTCTGTGTTCTCCAAGTGAAAAGAAGCCTGTCCGGAGCCCGTGGTAGCTCCAGCTGCTTTGGAACACATTCTGCCACACTTGCTCTTTCTGCATGTCTCTAGCAGCCAGAAAGCCAGAAAAGAAGCCTGTCCGGAGCCCGTGGTAGCTCCAGCTGCTTTGGAACACATTCTGCCGCACTTGCTCTTTCTGCATGTCTCTAGCAGCCAGAAAGCGCTGTAAAGCGCTCTTTTGCCCGAGAAAAGCAACACTCTGGGGGACCCCTGTAACTTTGCTTGCAGCAGCACCTTGGGGTGTTTTCTGTGTTCTCCAAGTGAAAAGAAGCCTGTCCGGAGCCCGTGGTAGCTCCAGCTGCTTTGGAACACATTCTGCCACACTTGCTGTTTCTGCATGTCTCTAGCAGCCAGAAAGCGCTGGAAAGCGCTCTTTTCTCGAGAAAAGCAACACTCTGGGGGACCCCTGTAACTTTGCTTGCAGCAGCACCTTGGGGTGTTTTCTGTGTTCTCCAAGTGAAAAGAAGCCTGTCCGGAGCCCGTGGTAGCTCCAGCTGCTTTGGAACACATTCTGCCACACTTGCTGTTTCTGCATGTCTCTAGCAGCCAGAAAGCGCTGGAAAGCGCTCTTTTGCCCGAGAAAAGCAACACTCTGGGGGACCTCTGTAACTTTGCTTGCAGCAGCACCTTGGGGTGTTTTCTGTGTTCTCCTAGTGAAAAGAAGCCTGTCCGGAGCCCGTGGTAGCTCCAGCTGCTTTGGAACACATTCTGCCACACTTGCTGTTTCTGCATGTCTCTAGCAGCCAGAAAGCGCTGGAAAGCGCTCTTTTGCCCGAAGAAAAGCAACACTCTGGGGGACCCCTGTAACTTTGCTTGCAGCAGCACCTTGGGGTGTTTTCTGTGTTCTCCAAGTGAAAAGAAGCCTGTCCGGAGCCCGTGGTAGCTCCAGCTGCTTTGGAACACATTCTGCCACACTTGCTCTTTCTGCATGTCTCTAGCAGCCAGAAAGCCAGAAAAGAAGCCTGTCCGGAGCCCGTGGTAGCTCCAGCTGCTTTGGAACACATTCTGCCGCACTTGCTCTTTCTGCATGTCTCTAGCAGCCAGAAAGCGCTGGAAAGCGCTCTTTTGCCCGAGAAAAGCAACACTCTGGGGGACCCCTGTAACTTTGCTTGCAGCAGCACCTTGGGGTGTTTTCTGTGTTCTCCAAGTGAAAAGAAGCCTGTCCGGAGCCCGTGGTAGCTCCAGCTGCTTTGGAACACATTCTGCCGCACTTGCTCTTTCTGCATGTCTCTAGCAGCCAGAAAGCGCTGTAAAGCGCTCTTTTGCCCGAGAAAAGCAACAGTCTGGGGGACCCCTGTAACTTTGCTTGCAGCAGCACCTTGGGGTGTTTTCTGTGTTCTCCAAGTGAAAAGAAGCCTGTCCGGAGCCCGTGGTAGCTCCAGCTGCTTTGGAACACATTCTGCCACACTTGCTGTTTCTGCATGTCTCTAGCAGCCAGAAAGCGCTGGAAAGCGCTCTTTTGCCCGAGAAAAGCAACACTCTGGGGGACCTCTGTAACTTTGCTTGCAGCAGCACCTTGGGGTGTTTTCTGTGTTCTCCTAGTGAAAAGAAGCCTGTCCGGAGCCCGTGGTAGCTCCAGCTGCTTTGGAACACATTCTGCCACACTTGCTGTTTCTGCATGTCTCTAGCAGCCAGAAAGCGCTGGAAAGCGCTCTTTTGCCCGAAGAAAAGCAACACTCTGGGGGACCCCTGTAACTTTGCTTGCAGCAGCACCTTGGGGTGTTTTCTGTGTTCTCCAAGTGAAAAGAAGCCTGTCCGGAGCCCGTGGTAGCTCCAGCTGCTTTGGAACACATTCTGCCACACTTGCTCTTTCTGCATGTCTCTAGCAGCCAGAAAGCCAGAAAAGAAGCCTGTCCGGAGCCCGTGGTAGCTCCAGCTGCTTTGGAACACATTCTGCCGCACTTGCTCTTTCTGCATGTCTCTAGCAGCCACAAAGCGCTGGAAAGCGCTCTTTTGCCCGAGAAAAGCAACACTCTGGGGGACCTCTGTAACTTTGCTTGCAGCAGCACCTTGGGGTGTTTTCTGTGTTCTCCAAGGGAAAAGAAGCCTGTCCGGAGCCCGTGGTAGCTCCAGCTGCTTTGGAACACATTCTGCCGCACTTGCTCTTTCTGCATGTCTCTAGCAGCCAGAAAGCGCTGTAAAGCGCTCTTTTGCCCGAGAAAAGCAACACTCTGGGGGACCCCTGTAACTTTGCTTGCAGCAGCACCTTGGGGTGTTTTCTGTGTTCTGCAAGTGAAAAGAAGCCTGTCCGGAGCCCGTGGTAGCTCCAGCTGCTTTGGAACACATTCTGCCACACTTGCTGTTTCTGCATGTCTCTAGCAGCCAGAAAGCGCTGGAAAGCGCTCTTTTGCCCGAGAAAAGCAACACTCTGGGGGACCTCTGTAACTTTGCTTGCAGCAGCACCTTGGGGTGTTTTCTGTGTTCTCCAAGTGAAAAGAAGCCTGTCCGGAGCCCGTGGTAGCTCCAGCTGCTTTGGAACACATTCTGCCACACTTGCTGTTTCTGCATGTCTCTAGCAGCCACAAAGCGCTGTAAAGCGCTCTTTTCTCGAGAAAAGCAACACTCTGGGGGACCCCTGTAACTTTGCTTGCAGCAGCACCTTGGGGTGTTTTCTGTGTTCTCCAAGTGAAAAGAAGCCTGTCCGGAGCCCGTGGTAGCTCCAGCTGCTTTGGAACACATTCTGCCACACTTGCTGTTTCTGCATGTCTCTAGCAGCCAGAAAGCGCTGGAAAGCGCTCTTTTGCCCGAAGAAAAGCAACACTCTGGGGGACCCCTGTAACTTTGCTTGCAGCAGCACCTTGGGGTGTTTTCTGTGTTCTCCAAGTGAAAAGAAGCCTGTCCGGAGCCCGTGGTAGCTCCAGCTGCTTTGGAACACATTCTGCCACACTTGCTCTTTCTGCATGTCTCTAGCAGCCAGAAAGCCAGAAAAGAAGCCTGTCCGGAGCCCGTGGTAGCTCCAGCTGCTTTGGAACACATTCTGCCGCACTTGCTCTTTCTGCATGTCTCTAGCAGCCAGAAAGCGCTGTAAAGCGCTCTTTTGCCCGAGAAAAGCAACACTCTGGGGGACCCCTGTAACTTTGCTTGCAGCAGCACCTTGGGGTGTTTTCTGTGTTCTCCAAGTGAAAAGAAGCCTGTCCGGAGCCCGTGGTAGCTCCAGCTGCTTTGGAACACATTCTGCCACACTTGCTGTTTCTGCATGTCTCTAGCAGCCAGAAAGCGCTGGAAAGCGCTCTTTTGCCCGAGAAAAGCAACACTCTGGGGGACCTCTGTAACTTTGCTTGCAGCAGCACCTTGGGGTGTTTTCTGTGTTCTCCTAGTGAAAAGAAGCCTGTCCGGAGCCCGTGGTAGCTCCAGCTGCTTTGGAACACATTCTGCCACACTTGCTGTTTCTGCATGTCTCTAGCAGCCAGAAAGCGCTGGAAAGCGCTCTTTTGCCCGAAGAAAAGCAACACTCTGGGGGACCCCTGTAACTTTGCTTGCAGCAGCACCTTGGGGTGTTTTCTGTGTTCTCCAAGTGAAAAGAAGCCTGTCCGGAGCCCGTGGTAGCTCCAGCTGCTTTGGAACACATTCTGCCACACTTGCTCTTTCTGCATGTCTCTAGCAGCCAGAAAGCCAGAAAAGAAGCCTGTCCGGAGCCCGTGGTAGCTCCAGCTGCTTTGGAACACATTCTGCCGCACTTGCTCTTTCTGCATGTCTCTAGCAGCCAGAAAGCGCTGGAAAGCGCTCTTTTGCCCGAGAAAAGCAACACTCTGGGGGACCCCTGTAACTTTGCTTGCAGCAGCACCTTGGGGTGTTTTCTGTGTTCTCCAAGTGAAAAGAAGCCTGTCCGGAGCCCGTGGTAGCTCCAGCTGCTTTGGAACACATTCTGCCACACTTGCTGTTTCTGCATGTCTCTAGCAGCCAGAAAGCGCTGGAAAGCGCTCTTTTGCCCGAGAAAAGCAACACTCTGGGGGACCTCTGTAACTTTGCTTGCAGCAGCACCTTGGGGTGTTTTCTGTGTTCTCCAAGTGAAAAGAAGCCTGTCCGGAGCCCGTGGTAGCTCCAGCTGCTTTGGAACACATTCTGCCACACTTGCTCTTTCTGCATGTCTCTAGCAGCCAGAAAGCGCTGGAAAGCGCTCTTTTGCCCGAGAAAAGCAACACTCTGGGGGACCCCTGTAACTTTGCTTGCAGCAGCACCTTGGGGTGTTTTCTGTGTTCTCCAAGTGAAAAGAAGCCTGTCCGGAGCCCGTGGTAGCTCCAGCTGCTTTGGAACACATTCTGCCACACTTGCTGTTTCTGCATGTCTCTAGCAGCCAGAAAGCGCTGTAAAGCGCTCTTTTGCCCGAGAAAAGCAACACTCTGGGGGACCCCTGTAACTTTGCTTGCAGCAGCACCTTGGGGTGTTTTCTGTGTTCTCCAAGTGAAAATAAGCCTGTCCGGAGCCCATGGTAGCTCCAGCTGCTTTGGAACACATTCTGCCACACTTGCTCTTTCTGCATTTCTCTAGCAGCCAGAAAGCGCTGTAAAGCGCTCTTTTGCCCGAGAAAAGCAACACTCTGGGGGACCCCTGTAACTTTGCTTGCAGCAGCACCTTGGGGTGTTTTCTGTGTTCTCCAAGTGAAAAGAAGCCTGTCCGGAGCCCGTGGTAGCTCCAGCTGCTTTGGAACACATTCTGCCACACTTGCTCTTTCTGCATGTCTCTAGCAGCCAGAAAGCCAGAAAAGAAGCCTGTCCGGAGCCCGTGGTAGCTCCAGCTGCTTTGGAACACATTCTGCCGCACTTGCTCTTTCTGCATGTCTCTAGCAGCCAGAAAGCGCTGGAAAGCGCTCTTTTGCCCGAGAAAAGCAACACTCTGGGGGACCCCTGTAACTTTGCTTGCAGCAGCACCTTGGGGTGTTTTCTGTGTTCTCCAAGTGAAAAGAAGCCTGTCCGGAGCCCGTGGTAGCTCCAGCTGCTTTGGAACACATTCTGCCACACTTGCTGTTTCTGCATGTCTCTAGCAGCCAGAAAGCGCTGGAAAGCGCTCTTTTGCCCGAGAAAAGCAACACTCTGGGGGACCTCTGTAACTTTGCTTGCAGCAGCACCTTGGGGTGTTTTCTGTGTTCTCCTAGTGAAAAGAAGCCTGTCCGGAGCCCGTGGTAGCTCCAGCTGCTTTGGAACACATTCTGCCACACTTGCTGTTTCTGCATGTCTCTAGCAGCCAGAAAGCGCTGGAAAGCGCTCTTTTGCCCGAAGAAAAGCAACACTCTGGGGGACCCCTGTAACTTTGCTTGCAGCAGCACCTTGGGGTGTTTTCTGTGTTCTCCAAGTGAAAAGAAGCCTGTCCGGAGCCCGTGGTAGCTCCAGCTGCTTTGGAACACATTCTGCCACACTTGCTCTTTCTGCATGTCTCTAGCAGCCAGAAAGCCAGAAAAGAAGCCTGTCCGGAGCCCGTGGTAGCTCCAGCTGCTTTGGAACACATTCTGCCGCACTTGCTCTTTCTGCATGTCTCTAGCAGCCAGAAAGCGCTGGAAAGCGCTCTTTTGCCCGAGAAAAGCAACACTCTGGGGGACCCCTGTAACTTTGCTTGCAGCAGCACCTTGGGGTGTTTTCTGTGTTCTCCAAGTGAAAAGAAGCCTGTCCGGAGCCCGTGGTAGCTCCAGCTGCTTTGGAACACATTCTGCCACACTTGCTGTTTCTGCATGTCTCTAGCAGCCAGAAAGCGCTGTAAAGCGCTCTTTTGCCCGAGAAAAGCAACACTCTGGGGGACCTCTGTAACTTTGCTTGCAGCAGCACCTTGGGGTGTTTTCTGTGTTCTCCAAGTGAAAAGAAGCCTGTCCGGAGCCCGTGGTAGCTCCAGCTGCTTTGGAACACATTCTGCCACACTTGCTCTTTCTGCATGTCTCTAGCAGCCAGAAAGCGCTGGAAAGCGCTCTTTTGCCCGAGAAAAGCAACACTCTGGGGGACCCCTGTAACTTTGCTTGCAGCAGCACCTTGGGGTGTTTTCTGTGTTCTCCAAGTGAAAAGAAGCCTGTCCGGAGCCCGTGGTAGCTCCAGCTGCTTTGGAACACATTCTGCCACACTTGCTGTTTCTGCATGTCTCTAGCAGCCAGAAAGCGCTGTAAAGCGCTCTTTTGCCCGAGAAAAGCAACACTCTGGGGGACCCCTGTAACTTTGCTTGCAGCAGCACCTTGGGGTGTTTTCTGTGTTCTCCAAGTGAAAATAAGCCTGTCCGGAGCCCATGGTAGCTCCAGCTGCTTTGGAACACATTCTGCCACACTTGCTCTTTCTGCATTTCTCTAGCAGCCAGAAAGCGCTGTAAAGCGCTCTTTTGCCCGAGAAAAGCAACACTCCGGGGGACCCCTGTAACTTTGCTTGCAGCAGCACCTTGGGGTGTTTTCTGTGTTCTCCAAGTGAAAAGAAGCCTGTCCGGAGCCCGTGGTAGCTCCAGCTGCTTTGGAACACATTCTGCCACACTTGCTGTTTCTGCATGTCTCTAGCAGCCACAAAGCGCTGTAAAGCGCTCTTTTCTCGAGAAAAGCAACACTCTGGGGGACCCCTGTAACTTTGCTTGCAGCAGCACCTTGGGGTGTTTTCTGTGTTCTCCAAGTGAAAAGAAGCCTGTCCGGAGCCCGTGGTAGCTCCAGCTGCTTTGGAACACATTCTGCCACACTTGCTGTTTCTGCATGTCTCTAGCAGCCAGAAAGCGCTGTAAAGCGCTCTTTTGCCCGAGAAAAGCAACACTCTGGGGGACCTCTGTAACTTTGCTTGCAGCAGCACCTTGGGGTGTTTTCTGTGTTCTCCTAGTGAAAAGAAGCCTGTCCGGAGCCCGTGGTAGCTCCAGCTGCTTTGGAACACATTCTGCCACACTTGCTGTTTCTGCATGTCTCTAGCAGCCAGAAAGCGCTGGAAAGCGCTCTTTTGCCCGAAGAAAAGCAACACTCTGGGGGACCCCTGTAACTTTGCTTGCAGCAGCACCTTGGGGTGTTTTCTGTGTTCTCCAAGTGAAAAGAAGCCTGTCCGGAGCCCGTGGTAGCTCCAGCTGCTTTGGAACACATTCTGCCACACTTGCTCTTTCTGCATGTCTCTAGCAGCCAGAAAGCCAGAAAAGAAGCCTGTCCGGAGCCCGTGGTAGCTCCAGCTGCTTTGGAACACATTCTGCCGCACTTGCTCTTTCTGCATGTCTCTAGCAGCCAGAAAGCGCTGTAAAGCGCTCTTTTGCCCGAGAAAAGCAACACTCTGGGGGACCCCTGTAACTTTGCTTGCAGCAGCACCTTGGGGTGTTTTCTGTGTTCTCCAAGTGAAAAGAAGCCTGTCCGGAGCCCGTGGTAGCTCCAGCTGCTTTGGAACACATTCTGCCACACTTGCTGTTTCTGCATGTCTCTAGCAGCCACAAAGCGCTGTAAAGCGCTCTTTTCTCGAGAAAAGCAACACTCTGGGGGACCCCTGTAACTTTGCTTGCAGCAGCACCTTGGGGTGTTTTCTGTGTTCTCCAAGTGAAAAGAAGCCTGTCCGGAGCCCGTGGTAGCTCCAGCTGCTTTGGAACACATTCTGCCACACTTGCTCTTTCTGCATGTCTCTAGCAGCCAGAAAGCGCTGGAAAGCGCTCTTTTGCCCGAGAAAAGCAACACTCTGGGGGACCTCTGTAACTTTGCTTGCAGCAGCACCTTGGGGTGTTTTCTGTGTTCTCCTAGTGAAAAGAAGCCTGTCCGGAGCCCGTGGTAGCTCCAGCTGCTTTGGAACACATTCTGCCACACTTGCTCTTTCTGCATGTCTCTAGCAGCCAGAAAGCGCTGGAAAGCGCTCTTTTGCCCGAAGAAAAGCAACACTCTGGGGGACCCCTGTAACTTTGCTTGCAGCAGCACCTTGGGGTGTTTTCTGTGTTCTCCAAGTGAAAAGAAGCCTGTCCGGAGCCCGTGGTAGCTCCAGCTGCTTTGGAACACATTCTGCCACACTTGCTCTTTCTGCATGTCTCTAGCAGCCAGAAAGCCAGAAAAGAAGCCTGTCCGGAGCCCGTGGTAGCTCCAGCTGCTTTGGAACACATTCTGCCACACTTGCTCTTTCTGCATGTCTCTAGCAGCCAGAAAGCGCTGGAAAGCGCTCTTTTGCCCGAGAAAAGCAACACTCTGGGGGACCCCTGTAACTTTGCTTGCAGCAGCACCTTGGGGTGTTTTCTGTGTTCTCCAAGTGAAAAGAAGCCTGTCCGGAGCCCGTGGTAGCTCCAGCTGCTTTGGAACACATTCTGCCACACTTGCTGTTTCTGCATGTCTCTAGCAGCCAGAAAGCGCTGTAAAGCGCTCTTTTGCCCGAGAAAAGCAACACTCTGGGGGACCTCTGTAACTTTGCTTGCAGCAGCACCTTGGGGTGTTTTCTGTGTTCTCCAAGTGAAAAGAAGCCTGTCCGGAGCCCGTGGTAGCTCCAGCTGCTTTGGAACACATTCTGCCACACTTGCTGTTTCTGCATGTCTCTAGCAGCCAGAAAGCGCTGGAAAGCGCTCTTTTGCCCGAGAAAAGCAACACTCTGGGGGACCCCTGTAACTTTGCTTGCAGCAGCACCTTGGGGTGTTTTCTGTGTTCTCCAAGTGAAAAGAAGCCTGTCCGGAGCCCGTGGTAGCTCCAGCTGCTTTGGAACACATTCTGCCACACTTGCTGTTTCTGCATGTCTCTAGCAGCCAGAAAGCGCTGGAAAGCGCTCTTTTGCCCGAGAAAAGCAACACTCTGGGGGACCCCTGTAACTTTGCTTGCAGCAGCACCTTGGGGTGTTTTCTGTGTTCTCCAAGTGAAAATAAGCCTGTCCGGAGCCCATGGTAGCTCCAGCTGCTTTGGAACACATTCTGCCACACTTGCTCTTTCTGCATTTCTCTAGCAGCCAGAAAGCGCTGTAAAGCGCTCTTTTGCCCGAGAAAAGCAACACTCCGGGGGACCCCTGTAACTTTGCTTGCAGCAGCACCTTGGGGTGTTTTCTGTGTTCTCCAAGTGAAAAGAAGCCTGTCCGGAGCCCGTGGTAGCTCCAGCTGCTTTGGAACACATGCTGCCACACTTGCTGTTTCTGCATGTCTCTAGCAGCCAGAAAGCGCTGGAAAGCGCTCTTTTGCCCGAGAAAAGCAACACTCTGGGGGACCTCTGTAACTTTGCTTGCAGCAGCACCTTGGGGTGTTTTCTGTGTTCTCCTAGTGAAAAGAAGCCTGTCCGGAGCCCGTGGTAGCTCCAGCTGCTTTGGAACACATTCTGCCACACTTGCTGTTTCTGCATGTCTCTAGCAGCCAGAAAGCGCTGGAAAGCGCTCTTTTGCCCGAAGAAAAGCAACACTCTGGGGGACCCCTGTAACTTTGCTTGCAGCAGCACCTTGGGGTGTTTTCTGTGTTCTCCAAGTGAAAAGAAGCCTGTCCGGAGCCCGTGGTAGCTCCAGCTGCTTTGGAACACATTCTGCCACACTTGCTCTTTCTGCATGTCTCTAGCAGCCAGAAAGCCAGAAAAGAAGCCTGTCCGGAGCCCGTGGTAGCTCCAGCTGCTTTGGAACACATTCTGCCGCACTTGCTCTTTCTGCATGTCTCTAGCAGCCAGAAAGCGCTGGAAAGCGCTCTTTTGCCCGAGAAAAGCAACACTCTGGGGGACCCCTGTAACTTTGCTTGCAGCAGCACCTTGGGGTGTTTTCTGTGTTCTCCAAGTGAAAAGAAGCCTGTCCGGAGCCCGTGGTAGCTCCAGCTGCTTTGGAACACATTCTGCCACACTTGCTGTTTCTGCATGTCTCTAGCAGCCAGAAAGCGCTGTAAAGCGCTCTTTTGCCCGAGAAAAGCAACACTCTGGGGGACCTCTGTAACTTTGCTTGCAGCAGCACCTTGGGGTGTTTTCTGTGTTCTCCAAGTGAAAAGAAGCCTGTCCGGAGCCCGTGGTAGCTCCAGCTGCTTTGGAACACATTCTGCCACACTTGCTGTTTCTGCATGTCTCTAGCAGCCAGAAAGCGCTGTAAAGCGCTCTTTTGCCCGAAGAAAAGCAACACTCTGGGGGACCCCTGTAACTTTGCTTGCAGCAGCACCTTGGGGTGTTTTCTGTGTTCTCCAAGTGAAAAGAAGCCTGTCCGGAGCCCGTGGTAGCTCCAGCTGCTTTGGAACACATTCTGCCACACTTGCTGTTTCTGCATGTCTCTAGCAGCCAGAAAGCGCTGGAAAGCGCTCTTTTGCCCGAGAAAAGCAACACTCTGGGGGACCCCTGTAACTTTGCTTGCAGCAGCACCTTGGGGTGTTTTCTGTGTTCTCCAAGTGAAAAGAAGCCTGTCCGGAGCCCGTGGTAGCTCCAGCTGCTTTGGAACACATTCTGCCACACTTGCTGTTTCTGCATGTCTCTAGCAGCCAGAAAGCGCTGTAAAGCGCTCTTTTGCCCGAGAAAAGCAACACTCTGGGGGACCCCTGTAACTTTGCTTGCAGCAGCACCTTGGGGTGTTTTCTGTGTTCTCCAAGTGAAAATAAGCCTGTCCGGAGCCCATGGTAGCTCCAGCTGCTTTGGAACACATTCTGCCACACTTGCTGTTTCTGCATTTCTCTAGCAGCCAGAAAGCGCTGTAAAGCGCTCTTTTGCCCGAGAAAAGCAACACTCCGGGGGACCCCTGTAACTTTGCTTGCAGCAGCACCTTGGGGTGTTTTCTGTGTTCTCCAAGTGAAAAGAAGCCTGTCCGGAGCCCGTGGTAGCTCCAGCTGCTTTGGAACACATTCTGCCACACTTGCTGTTTCTGCATGTCTCTAGCAGCCAGAAAGCGCTGGAAAGCGCTCTTTTGCCCGAAGAAAAGCAACACTCTGGGGGACCCCTGTAACTTTGCTTGCAGCAGCACCTTGGGGTGTTTTCTGTGTTCTCCAAGTGAAAAGAAGCCTGTCCGGAGCCCGTGGTAGCTCCAGCTGCTTTGGAACACATTCTGCCACACTTGCTGTTTCTGCATGTCTCTAGCAGCCAGAAAGCGCTGGAAAGCGCTCTTTTGCCCGAGAAAAGCAACACTCTGGGGGACCCCTGTAACTTTGCTTGCAGCAGCACCTTGGGGTGTTTTCTGTGTTCTCCAAGTGAAAATAAGCCTGTCCGGAGCCCATGGTAGCTCCAGCTGCTTTGGAACACATTCTGCCACACTTGCTCTTTCTGCATTTCTCTAGCAGCCAGAAAGCGCTGTAAAGCGCTCTTTTGCCCGAGAAAAGCAACACTCCGGGGGACCCCTGTAACTTTGCTTGCAGCAGCACCTTGGGGTGTTTTCTGTGTTCTCCAAGTGAAAAGAAGCCTGTCCGGAGCCCGTGGTAGCTCCAGCTGCTTTGGAACACATGCTGCCACACTTGCTGTTTCTGCATGTCTCTAGCAGCCAGAAAGCGCTGGAAAGCGCTCTTTTGCCCGAGAAAAGCAACACTCTGGGGGACCTCTGTAACTTTGCTTGCAGCAGCACCTTGGGGTGTTTTCTGTGTTCTCCTAGTGAAAAGAAGCCTGTCCGGAGCCCGTGGTAGCTCCAGCTGCTTTGGAACACATTCTGCCACACTTGCTGTTTCTGCATGTCTCTAGCAGCCAGAAAGCGCTGGAAAGCGCTCTTTTGCCCGAAGAAAAGCAACACTCTGGGGGACCCCTGTAACTTTGCTTGCAGCAGCACCTTGGGGTGTTTTCTGTGTTCTCCAAGTGAAAAGAAGCCTGTCCGGAGCCCGTGGTAGCTCCAGCTGCTTTGGAACACATTCTGCCACACTTGCTCTTTCTGCATGTCTCTAGCAGCCAGAAAGCCAGAAAAGAAGCCTGTCCGGAGCCCGTGGTAGCTCCAGCTGCTTTGGAACACATTCTGCCGCACTTGCTCTTTCTGCATGTCTCTAGCAGCCAGAAAGCGCTGGAAAGCGCTCTTTTGCCCGAGAAAAGCAACACTCTGGGGGACCCCTGTAACTTTGCTTGCAGCAGCACCTTGGGGTGTTTTCTGTGTTCTCCAAGTGAAAAGAAGCCTGTCCGGAGCCCGTGGTAGCTCCAGCTGCTTTGGAACACATTCTGCCACACTTGCTGTTTCTGCATGTCTCTAGCAGCCAGAAAGCGCTGTAAAGCGCTCTTTTGCCCGAGAAAAGCAACACTCTGGGGGACCTCTGTAACTTTGCTTGCAGCAGCACCTTGGGGTGTTTTCTGTGTTCTCCAAGTGAAAAGAAGCCTGTCCGGAGCCCGTGGTAGCTCCAGCTGCTTTGGAACACATTCTGCCACACTTGCTGTTTCTGCATGTCTCTAGCAGCCAGAAAGCGCTGTAAAGCGCTCTTTTGCCCGAAGAAAAGCAACACTCTGGGGGACCCCTGTAACTTTGCTTGCAGCAGCACCTTGGGGTGTTTTCTGTGTTCTCCAAGTGAAAAGAAGCCTGTGCGGAGCCCGTGGTAGCTCCAGCTGCTTTGGAACACATTCTGCCACACTTGCTGTTTCTGCATGTCTCTAGCAGCCAGAAAGCGCTGGAAAGCGCTCTTTTGCCCGAGAAAAGCAACACTCTGGGGGACCCCTGTAACTTTGCTTGCAGCAGCACCTTGGGGTGTTTTCTGTGTTCTCCAAGTGAAAAGAAGCCTGTCCGGAGCCCGTGGTAGCTCCAGCTGCTTTGGAACACATTCTGCCACACTTGCTGTTTCTGCATGTCTCTAGCAGCCAGAAAGCGCTGTAAAGCGCTCTTTTGCCCGAGAAAAGCAACACTCTGGGGGACCCCTGTAACTTTGCTTGCAGCAGCACCTTGGGGTGTTTTCTGTGTTCTCCAAGTGAAAATAAGCCTGTCCGGAGCCCATGGTAGCTCCAGCTGCTTTGGAACACATTCTGCCACACTTGCTGTTTCTGCATTTCTCTAGCAGCCAGAAAGCGCTGTAAAGCGCTCTTTTGCCCGAGAAAAGCAACACTCCGGGGGACCCCTGTAACTTTGCTTGCAGCAGCACCTTGGGGTGTTTTCTGTGTTCTCCAAGTGAAAAGAAGCCTGTCCGGAGCCCGTGGTAGCTCCAGCTGCTTTGGAACACATTCTGCCACACTTGCTGTTTCTGCATGTCTCTAGCAGCCAGAAAGCGCTGGAAAGCGCTCTTTTGCCCGAAGAAAAGCAACACTCTGGGGGACCCCTGTAACTTTGCTTGCAGCAGCACCTTGGGGTGTTTTCTGTGTTCTCCAAGTGAAAAGAAGCCTGTCCGGAGCCCGTGGTAGCTCCAGCTGCTTTGGAACACATTCTGCCACACTTGCTGTTTCTGCATGTCTCTAGCAGCCAGAAAGCCAGAAAAGAAGCCTGTCCAGAGCCCGTGGTAGCTCCAGCTGCTTTGGAACACATTCTGCCGCACTTGCTCTTTCTGCATGTCTCTAGCAGCCAGAAAGCGCTGGAAAGCGCTCTTTTGCCCGAGAAAAGCAACACTCTGGGGGACCCCTGTAACTTTGCTTGCAGCAGCACCTTGGGGTGTTTTCTGTGTTCTCCAAGTGAAAAGAAGCCTGTCCGGAGCCCGTGGTAGCTCCAGCTGCTTTGGAACACATTCTGCCACCCTTGCTGTTTCTGCATGTCTCTAGCAGCCAGAAAGCGCTGGAAAGCGCTCTTTTGCCCGAGAAAAGCAACACTCTGGGGGACCCCTGTAACTTTGCTTGCAGCAGCACCTTGGGGTGTTTTCTGTGTTCTCCAAGTGAAAAGAAGCCTGTCCGGAGCCCATGGTAGCTCCAGCTGCTTTGGAACACATTCTGCCACACTTGCTGTTTCTGCATGTCTCTAGCAGCCAGAAAGCGCTGGAAAGCGCTCTTTTGCCCGAGAAAAGCAACACTCTGGGGGACCCCTGTAACTTTGCTTGCAGCAGCACCTTGGGGTGTTTTCTGTGTTCTCCAAGTGAAAATAAGCCTGTCCGGAGCCCATGGTAGCTCCAGCTGCTTTGGAACACATTCTGCCACCCTTGCTGTTTCTGCATGTCTCTAGCAGCCAGAAAGCGCTGTAAAGTGCTCTTTTGCCTGAGAAAAGCAACACTCTGGGGGACCCCTGTAACTTTGCTTGCAGCAGCACCTTGGGGTGTTTTCTGTGTTCTCCAAGTGAAAAGAAGCCTGTCCGGAGCCCGTGGTAGCTCCAGCTGCTTTGGAACACATTCTGCCACACTTGCTGTTTCTGCATGTCTCTAGCAGCCAGAAAGCGCTGGAAAGCGCTCTTTTGCCCGAGAAAAGCAACACTCTGGGGGACCCCTGTAACTTTGCTTGCAGCAGCACCTTGGGGTGTTTTCTGTGTTCTCCAAGTGAAAAGAAGCCTGTCCGGAGCCCGTGGTAGCTCCAGCTGCTTTGGAACACATTCTGCCACACTTGCTGTTTCTGCATGTCTCTAGCAGCCAGAAAGCGCTGTAAAGCGCTCTTTTGCCCGAGAAATGCAACACTCTGGGGGACCCCTGTAACTTTGCTTGCAGCAGCACCTTGGGGTGTTTTCTGTGTTCTCCAAGTGAAAAGAAGCCTGTGCGGAGCCCGTGGTAGCTCCAGCTGCTTTGGAACACATTCTGCCACACTTGCTGTTTCTGCATGTCTCTAGCAGCCAGAAAGCGCTGTAAAGCGCTCTTTTGCCCGAGAAAAGCAACACTCTGGGGGACCCCTGTAACTTTGCTTGCAGCAGCACCTTGGGGTGTTTTCTGTGTTCTCCAAGTGAAAAGAAGCCTGTCCAGAGCCCGTGGTAGCCCCAGATGCTTTGGAACACATTCTGCCACACTTGCTGTTTCTGCATGTCTCTAGCAGCCACAAAGCGCTGTAAAGCGCTCTTTTGCCCGAGAAAAGCAACACTCTGGGGGACCCCTGTAACTTTGCTTGCAGCAGCACCTTGGGGTGTTTTCTGTGTTCTCCAAGTGAAAAGAAGCCTGTCCGGAGCCCGTGGTAGCTCCAGCTGCTTTGGAACACATTCTGCCACACTTGCTGTTTCTGCATGTCTCTAGCAGCCAGAAAGCGCTGGAAAGTGCTCTTTTGCCCGAGAAAAGCAACACTCTGGGGGACCCCTGTAACTTTGCTTGCAGCAGCACCTTGGGGTGTTTTCTGTGTTCTCCAAGGGAAAAGAAGCCTGTCCGGAGCCCGTGGTAGCTCCAGCTGCTTTGGAACACATTCTGCCACACTTGCTCTTTCTGCATGTCTCTAGCAGCCAGAAAGCGCTGGAAAGCGCTCTTTTGCCCGAGAAAAGCAACACTCTGGGGGACCCCTGTAACTTTGCTTGCAGCAGCACCTTGGTGTGTTTTCTGTGTTCTCCAAGTGAAAAGAAGCCTGTCCGGAGCCCGTGGTAGCTCCAGCTGCTTTGGAACACATTCTGCCACCCTTGCTGTTTCTGCATGTCTCTAGCAGCCAGAAAGCGCTGGAAAGCGCTCTTTTGCCCGAGAAAAGCAACACTCTGGGGGACCCCTGTAACTTTGCTTGCAGCAGCACCTTGGGGTGTTTTCTGTGTTCTCCAAGTGAAAATAAGCCTGTCCGGAGCCCATGGTAGCTCCAGCTGCTTTGGAACACATTCTGCCACCCTTGCTGTTTCTGCATGTCTCTAGCAGCCAGAAAGCGCTGTAAAGTGCTCTTTTGCCTGAGAAAAGCAACACTCTGGGGGACCCCTGTAACTTTGCTTGCAGCAGCACCTTGGGGTGTTTTCTGTGTTCTCCAAGTGAAAAGAAGCCTGTCCGGAGCCCGTGGTAGCTCCAGCTGCTTTGGAACACATTCTGCCACACTTGCTGTTTCTGCATGTCTCTAGCAGCCAGAAAGCGCTGGAAAGCGCTCTTTTGCCCGAGAAAAGCAACACTCTGGGGGACCCCTGTAACTTTGCTTGCAGCAGCACCTTGGGGTGTTTTCTGTGTTCTCCAAGTGAAAAGAAGCCTGTCCGGAGCCCGTGGTAGCTCCAGCTGCTTTGGAACACATTCTGCCACACTTGCTGTTTCTGCATGTCTCTAGCAGCCAGAAAGCGCTGTAAAGCGCTCTTTTGCCCGAGAAATGCAACACTCTGGGGGACCCCTGTAACTTTGCTTGCAGCAGCACCTTGGGGTGTTTTCTGTGTTCTCCAAGTGAAAAGAAGCCTGTGCGGAGCCCGTGGTAGCTCCAGCTGCTTTGGAACACATTCTGCCACACTTGCTCTTTCTGCATGTCTCTAGCAGCCAGAAAGCGCTGTAAAGCGCTCTTTTGCCCGAGAAAAGCAACACTCTGGGGGACCCCTGTAACTTTGCTTGCAGCAGCACCTTGGGGTGTTTTCTGTGTTCTCCAAGTGAAAAGAAGCCTGTCCGGAGCCCGTGGTAGCTCCAGCTGCTTTGGAACACATTCTGCCACACTTGCTGTTTCTGCATGTCTCTAGCAGCCACAAAGCGCTGTAAAGCGCTCTTTTGCCCGAGAAAAGCAACACTCTGGGGGACCTCTGTAACTTTGCTTGCAGCAGCACCTTGGGGTGTTTTCTGTGTTCTCCAAGTGAAAAGAAGCCTGTCCAGAGCCCGTGGTAGCCCCAGATGCTTTGGAACACATTCTGCCACACTTGCTGTTTCTGCATGTCTCTAGCAGCCACAAAGCGCTGTAAAGCGCTCTTTTGCCCGAGAAAAGCAACACTCTGGGGGACCCCTGTAACTTTGCTTGCAGCAGCACCTTGGGGTGTTTTCTGTGTTCTCCAAGTGAAAAGAAGCCTGTCCGGAGCCCGTGGTAGCTCCAGCTGCTTTGGAACACATTCTGCCACACTTGCTGTTTCTGCATGTCTCTAGCAGCCAGAAAGCGCTGGAAAGTGCTCTTTTGCCCGAGAAAAGCAACACTCTGGGGGACCCCTGTAACTTTGCTTGCAGCAGCACCTTGGGGTGTTTTCTGTGTTCTCCAAGGGAAAAGAAGCCTGTCCGGAGCCCGTGGTAGCTCCAGCTGCTTTGGAACACATTCTGCCACACTTGCTCTTTCTGCATGTCTCTAGCAGCCAGAAAGCGCTGGAAAGCGCTCTTTTGCCCGAGAAAAGCAACACTCTGGGGGACCCCTGTAACTTTGCTTGCAGCAGCACCTTGGTGTGTTTTCTGTGTTCTCCAAGTGAAAAGAAGCCTGTCCGGAGCCCGTGGTAGCTCCAGCTGCTTTGGAACACATTCTGCCACACTTGCTCTTTCTGCATGTCTCTAGCAGCCAGAAAGCGCTGGAAAGCGCTCTTTTGCCTGAGAAAAGCAACACTCTGGGGGACCTCTGTAAC
This sequence comes from Zosterops lateralis, assembly GCF_965231275.1. NCBI lineage: Eukaryota > Metazoa > Chordata > Aves > Passeriformes > Zosteropidae > Zosterops > Zosterops lateralis. Next base: position 98,373 of record NW_028154553.1, read on the forward strand.
TTTGCTTGCAGCAGCACCTTGGGGTGTTTTCTGTGTTCTCCAAGTGAAAAGAAGCCTGTCCGGAGCCCGTGGTAGCTCCAGCTGCTTTGGAACACATTCTGCCACCCTTGCTGTTTCTGCATGTCTCTAGCAGCCAGAAAGCGCTGGAAAGCGCTCTTTTGCCCGAGAAAAGCAACACTCTGGGGGACCCCTGTAACTTTGCTTGCAGCAGCACCTTGGGGTGTTTTCTGTGTTCTCCAAGTGAAAAGAAGCCTGTCCGGAGCCCGTGGTAGCTCCAGCTGCTTTGGAACACATTCTGCCACACTTGCTGTTTCTGCATGTCTCTAGCAGCCAGAAAGCGCTGGAAAGCGCTCTTTTGCCTGAGAAAAGCAACACTCTGGGGGACCCCTGTAACTTTGCTTGCAGCAGCACCTTGGGGTGTTTTCTGTGTTCTCCAAGTGAAAAGAAGCCTGTCCGGAGCCCGTGGTAGCTCCAGCTGCTTTGGAACACATTCTGCCACACTTGCTCTTTCTGCATGTCTCTAGCAGCCAGAAAGCGCTGTAAAGCGCTCTTTTTGCCCGAGAAAAGCAACACTCTGGGGGACCCCTGTAACTTTGCTTGCAGCAGCACCTTGGGGTGTTTTCTGTGTTCTCCAAGTGAAAAGAAGCCTGTCCGGAGCCCGTGGTAGCTCCAGCTGCTTTGGAACACATTCTGCCACACTTGCTCTTTCTGCATGTCTCTAGCAGCCAGAAAGCCAGAAAAGAAGCCTGTCCGGAGCCCGTGGTAGCTCCAGCTGCTTTGGAACACATTCTGCCACACTTGCTGTTTCTGCATGTCTCTAGCAGCCAGAAAGCGCTGTAAAGCGCTCTTTTGCCCGAGAAAAGCAACACTCTGGGGGACCCCTGTAACTTTGCTTGCAGCAGCACCTTGGGGTGTTTTCTGTGTTCTCCAAGGGAAAAGAAGCCTGTCCGGAGCCCGTGGTAGCTCCAGCTGCTTTGGAACACATTCTGCCACACTTGCTCTTTCTGCATGTCTCTAGCAGCCAGAAAGCGCTGGAAAGCGCTCTTTTGCCCGAGAAAAGCAACACTCTGGGGGACCCCTGTAACTTTGCTTGCAGCAGCACCTTGGGGTGTTTTCTGTGTTCTCCAAGTGAAAATAAGCCTTTCCGGAGCCCGTGGTAGCTCCAGCTGCTTTGGAACACATTCTGCCACACTTCCTCTTTCTGCATGTCTCTAGCAGCCAGAAAGTGCTGGAAAGCGCTCTTTTGCCCGAGAAAAGCAACACTCTGGGGGACCCCTGTAACTTTGCTTGCAGCAGCACCTTGGGGTGTTTTCTGTGTTCTCCAAGTGAAAAGAAGCCTGTCCGGAGCCCGTGGTAGCTCCAGCTGCTTTGGAACACATTCTGCCACACTTGCTCTTTCTGCATGTCTCTAGCAGCCAGAAAGCGCTGTAAAGCGCTCTTTTGCCCGAGAAAAGCAACACTCTGGGGGACCTCTGTAACTTTGCTTGCAGCAGCACCTTGGGGTGTTTTCTGTGTTCTCCAAGTGAAAAGAAGCCTGTCCAGAGCCCGTGGTAGCCCCAGCTGCTTTGGAACACATTCTGCCACACTTGCTGTTTCTGCATGTCTCTAGCAGCCACAAAGCGCTGTAAAGCGCTCTTTTGCCCGAGAAAAGCAACACTCTGGGGGACCCCTGTAACTTTGCTTGCAGCAGCACCTTGGGGTGTTTTCTGTGTTCTCCAAGTGAAAAGAAGCCTGTCCGGAGCCCGTGGTAGCTCCAGCTGCTTTGGAACACATTCTGCCGCACTTGCTGTTTCTGCATGTCTCTAGCAGCCAGAAAGCGCTGGAAAGCGCTCTTTTGCCCGAAGAAAAGCAACACTCTGGGGGACCCCTGTAACTTTGCTTGCAGCAGCACCTTGGGGTGTTTTCTGTGTTCTCCAAGTGAAAAGAAGCCTGTCCGGAGCCCGTGGTAGCTCCAGCTGCTTTGGAACACATTCTGCCACACTTGCTCTTTCTGCATGTCTCTAGCAGCCAGAAAGCCAGAAAAGAAGCCTGTCCGGAGCCCGTGGTAGCTCCAGCTGCTTTGGAACACATTCTGCCGCACTTGCTCTTTCTGCATGTCTCTAGCAGCCAGAAAGCGCTGGAAAGCGCTCTTTTGCCCGAGAAAAGCAACACTCTGGGGGACCCCTGTAACTTTGCTTGCAGCAGCACCTTGGGGTGTTTTCTGTGTTCTCCAAGTGAAAAGAAGCCTGTCCGGAGCCCGTGGTAGCTCCAGCTGCTTTGGAACACATTCTGCCACACTTGCTGTTTCTGCATGTCTCTAGCAGCCAGAAAGCGCTGGAAAGCGCTCTTTTGCCCGAGAAAAGCAACACTCTGGGGGACCTCTGTAACTTTGCTTGCAGCAGCACCTTGGGGTGTTTTCTGTGTTCTCCAAGTGAAAAGAAGCCTGTCCGGAGCCCGTGGTAGCTCCAGCTGCTTTGGAACACATTCTGCCACACTTGCTGTTTCTGCATGTCTCTAGCAGCCACAAAGCGCTGTAAAGCGCTCTTTTCTCGAGAAAAGCAACACTCTGGGGGACCCCTGTATCTTTGCTTGCAGCAGCACCTTGGGGTGTTTTCTGTGTTCTCCAAGTGAAAAGAAGCCTGTCCGGAGCCCGTGGTAGCTCCAGCTGCTTTGGAACACATTCTGCCACACTTGCTGTTTCTGCATGTCTCTAGCAGCCAGAAAGCGCTGGAAAGCGCTCTTTTGCCCGAAGAAAAGCAACACTCTGGGGGACCCCTGTAACTTTGCTTGCAGCAGCACCTTGGGGTGTTTTCTGTGTTCTCCAAGTGAAAAGAAGCCTGTCCGGAGCCCGTGGTAGCTCCAGCTGCTTTGGAACACATTCTGCCACACTTGCTCTTTCTGCATGTCTCTAGCAGCCAGAAAGCCAGAAAAGAAGCCTGTCCGGAGCCCGTGGTAGCTCCAGCTGCTTTGGAACACATTCTGCCGCACTTGCTCTTTCTGCATGTCTCTAGCAGCCAGAAAGCGCTGGAAAGCGCTCTTTTGCCCGAGAAAAGCAACACTCTGGGGGACCCCTGTAACTTTGCTTGCAGCAGCACCTTGGGGTGTTTTCTGTGTTCTCCAAGTGAAAAGAAGCCTGTCCGGAGCCCGTGGTAGCTCCAGCTGCTTTGGAACACATTCTGCCACACTTGCTGTTTCTGCATGTCTCTAGCAGCCAGAAAGCGCTGTAAAGCGCTCTTTTGCCCGAGAAAAGCAACACTCTGGGGGACCTCTGTAACTTTGCTTGCAGCAGCACCTTGGGGTGTTTTCTGTGTTCTCCAAGTGAAAAGAAGCCTGTCCGGAGCCCGTGGTAGCTCCAGCTGCTTTGGAACACATTCTGCCACACTTGCTGTTTCTGCATGTCTCTAGCAGCCAGAAAGCGCTGGAAAGCGCTCTTTTGCCCGAAGAAAAGCAACACTCTGGGGGACCCCTGTAACTTTGCTTGCAGCAGCACCTTGGGGTGTTTTCTGTGTTCTCCAAGTGAAAAGAAGCCTGTCCGGAGCCCGTGGTAGCTCCAGCTGCTTTGGAACACATTCTGCCACACTTGCTGTTTCTGCATGTCTCTAGCAGCCAGAAAGCGCTGGAAAGCGCTCTTTTGCCCGAGAAAAGCAACACTCTGGGGGACCCCTGTAACTTTGCTTGCAGCAGCACCTTGGGGTGTTTTCTGTGTTCTCCAAGTGAAAAGAAGCCTGTCCGGAGCCCGTGGTAGCTCCAGCTGCTTTGGAACACATTCTGCCACACTTGCTGTTTCTGCATGTCTCTAGCAGCCAGAAAGCGCTGTAAAGCGCTCTTTTGCCCGAGAAAAGCAACACTCTGGGGGACCCCTGTAACTTTGCTTGCAGCAGCACCTTGGGGTGTTTTCTGTGTTCTCCAAGTGAAAAGAAGCCTGTCCGGAGCCCGTGGTAGCTCCAGCTGCGTTGGAACACATTCTGCCACACTTGCTCTTTCTGCATGTCTCTAGCAGCCAGAAAGCGCTGTAAAGCGCTCTTTTGCCCGAGAAAAGCAACACTCCGGGGGACCCCTGTAACTTTGCTTGCAGCAGCACCTTGGGGTGTTTTCTGTGTTCTCCAAGTGAAAAGAAGCCTGTCCGGAGCCCGTGGTAGCTCCAGCTGCTTTGGAACACATTCTGCCACACTTGCTGTTTCTGCATGTCTCTAGCAGCCAGAAAGCGCTGGAAAGCGCTCTTTTGCCCGAAGAAAAGCAACACTCTGGGGGACCCCTGTAACTTTGCTTGCAGCAGCACCTTGGGGTGTTTTCTGTGTTCTCCAAGTGAAAAGAAGCCTGTCCGGAGCCCGTGGTAGCTCCAGCTGCTTTGGAACACATTCTGCCACACTTGCTGTTTCTGCATGTCTCTAGCAGCCAGAAAGCCAGAAAAGAAGCCTGTCCGGAGCCCGTGGTAGCTCCAGCTGCTTTGGAACACATTCTGCCGCACTTGCTCTTTCTGCATGTCTCTAGCAGCCAGAAAGCGCTGGAAAGCGCTCTTTTGCCCGAGAAAAGCAACACTCTGGGGGACCCCTGTAACTTTGCTTGCAGCAGCACCTTGGGGTGTTTTCTGTGTTCTCCAAGTGAAAAGAAGCCTGTCCGGAGCCCGTGGTAGCTCCAGCTGCTTTGGAACACATTCTGCCACACTTGCTGTTTCTGCATGTCTCTAGCTGCCACAAAGCGCTGGAAAGCGCTCTTTTGCCCGAGAAAAGCAACACTCTGGGGGACCTCTGTAACTTTGCTTGCAGCAGCACCTTGGGGTGTTTTCTGTGTTCTCCAAGTGAAAAGAAGCCTGTCCGGAGCCCGTGGTAGCTCCAGCTGCTTTGGAACACATTCTGCCACACTTGCTCTTTCTGCATGTCTCTAGCAGCCAGAAAGCGCTGGAAAGCGCTCTTTTGCCCGAGAAAAGCAACACTCTGGGGGACCCCTGTAACTTTGCTTGCAGCAGCACCTTGGGGTGTTTTCTGTGTTCTCCAAGTGAAAATAAGCCTGTCCGGAGCCCATGGTAGCTCCAGCTGCTTTGGAACACATTCTGCCACACTTGCTGTTTCTGCATGTCTCTAGCAGCCAGAAAGCGCTGTAAAGCGCTCTTTTGCCCGAGAAAAGCAACACTCTGGGGGACCCCTGTAACTTTGCTTGCAGCAGCACCTTGGGGTGTTTTCTGTGTTCTCCAAGTGAAAATAAGCCTGTCCGGAGCCCATGGTAGCTCCAGCTGCTTTGGAACACATTCTGCCACCCTTGCTGTTTCTGCATGTCTCTAGCAGCCAGAAAGCGCTGTAAAGCGCTCTTTTGCCTGAGAAAAGCAACACTCTGGGGGACCCCTGTAACTTTGCTTGCAGCAGCACCTTGGGGTGTTTTCTGTGTTCTCCAAGTGAAAAGAAGCCTGTCCGGAGCCCGTGGTAGCTCCAGCTGCTTTGGAACACATTCTGCCACACTTGCTGTTTCTGCATGTCTCTAGCAGCCAGAAAGCGCTGTAAAGCGCTCTTTTGCCCGAGCAAAGCAACACTCTGGAGGACCTCTGTAACTTTACTTGCAGCAGCACCTTGGGGTGTTTTCTGTGTTCTCCAAGTGAAAAGAAGCCTGTCCGGAGCCCGTGGTAGCTCCAGCTGCTTTGGAACACATTCTGCCACACTTGCTCTTTCTGCATGTCTCTAGCAGCCAGAAAGCCAGAAAAGAAGCCTGTCCGGAGCCCGTGGTAGCTCCAGCTGCTTTGGAACACATTCTGCCGCACTTGCTCTTTCTGCATGTCTCTAGCAGCCAGAAAGCGCTGGAAAGCGCTCTTTTGCCCGAGAAAAGCAACACTCTGGGGGACCCCTGTAACTTTGCTTGCAGCAGCACCTTGGGGTGTTTTCTGTGTTCTCCAAGTGAAAAGAAGCCTGTCCGGAGCCCGTGGTAGCTCCAGCTGCTTTGGAACACATTCTGCCACACTTGCTGTTTCTGCATGTCTCTAGCAGCCACAAAGCGCTGTAAAGCGCTCTTTTCTCGAGAAAAGCAACACTCTGGGGGACCCCTGTAACTTTGCTTGCAGCAGCACCTTGGGGTGTTTTCTGTGTTCTCCAAGTGAAAAGAAGCCTGTCCGGAGCCCGTGGTAGCTCCAGCTGCTTTGGAACACATTCTGCCACACTTGCTGTTTCTGCATGTCTCTAGCAGCCAGAAAGCGCTGGAAAGCGCTCTTTTGCCCGAAGAAAAGCAACACTCTGGGGGACCCCTGTAACTTTGCTTGCAGCAGCACCTTGGGGTGTTTTCTGTGTTCTCCAAGTGAAAAGAAGCCTGTCCGGAGCCCGTGGTAGCTCCAGCTGCTTTGGAACACATTCTGCCACACTTGCTCTTTCTGCATGTCTCTAGCAGCCAGAAAGCCAGAAAAGAAGCCTGTCCGGAGCCCGTGGTAGCTCCAGCTGCTTTGGAACACATTCTGCCGCACTTGCTCTTTCTGCATGTCTCTAGCAGCCAGAAAGCGCTGTAAAGCGCTCTTTTGCCCGAGAAAAGCAACACTCTGGGGGACCCCTGTAACTTTGCTTGCAGCAGCACCTTGGGGTGTTTTCTGTGTTCTCCAAGTGAAAAGAAGCCTGTCCGGAGCCCGTGGTAGCTCCAGCTGCTTTGGAACACATTCTGCCACACTTGCTGTTTCTGCATGTCTCTAGCAGCCAGAAAGCGCTGTAAAGCGCTCTTTTGCCCGAGAAAAGCAACACTCTGGGGGACCTCTGTAACTTTGCTTGCAGCAGCACCTTGGGGTGTTTTCTGTGTTCTCCAAGTGAAAAGAAGCCTGTCCGGAGCCCGTGGTAGCTCCAGCTGCTTTGGAACACATTCTGCCACACTTGCTGTTTCTGCATGTCTCTAGCAGCCAGAAAGCGCTGGAAAGCGCTCTTTTGCCCGAAGAAAAGCAACACTCTGGGGGACCCCTGTAACTTTGCTTGCAGCAGCACCTTGGGGTGTTTTCTGTGTTCTCCAAGTGAAAAGAAGCCTGTCCGGAGCCCGTGGTAGCTCCAGCTGCTTTGGAACACATTCTGCCACACTTGCTGTTTCTGCATGTCTCTAGCAGCCAGAAAGCGCTGGAAAGCGCTCTTTTGCCCGAGAAAAGCAACACTCTGGGGGACCCCTGTAACTTTGCTTGCAGCAGCACCTTGGGGTGTTTTCTGTGTTCTCCAAGTGAAAAGAAGCCTGTCCGGAGCCCGTGGTAGCTCCAGCTGCTTTGGAACACATTCTGCCACACTTGCTGTTTCTGCATGTCTCTAGCAGCCAGAAAGCGCTGTAAAGCGCTCTTTTGCCCGAGAAAAGCAACACTCTGGGGGACCCCTGTAACTTTGCTTGCAGCAGCACCTTGGGGTGTTTTCTGTGTTCTCCAAGTGAAAAGAAGCCTGTCCGGAGCCCATGGTAGCTCCAGCTGCTTTGGAACACATTCTGCCACACTTGCTGTTTCTGCATGTCTCTAGCAGCCAGAAAGCGCTGTAAAGCGCTCTTTTGCCCGAGAAAAGCAACACTCCGGGGGACCCCTGTAACTTTGCTTGCAGCAGCACCTTGGGGTGTTTTCTGTGTTCTCCAAGTGAAAAGAAGCCTGTCCGGAGCCCGTGGTAGCTCCAGCTGCTTTGGAACACATTCTGCCACACTTGCTGTTTCTGCATGTCTCTAGCAGCCAGAAAGCGCTGGAAAGCGCTCTTTTGCCCGAAGAAAAGCAACACTCTGGGGGACCCCTGTAACTTTGCTTGCAGCAGCACCTTGGGGTGTTTTCTGTGTTCTCCAAGTGAAAAGAAGCCTGTCCGGAGCCCGTGGTAGCTCCAGCTGCTTTGGAACACATTCTGCCACACTTGCTGTTTCTGCATGTCTCTAGCAGCCAGAAAGCCAGAAAAGAAGCCTGTCCGGAGCCCGTGGTAGCTCCAGCTGCTTTGGAACACATTCTGCCGCACTTGCTCTTTCTGCATGTCTCTAGCAGCCAGAAAGCGCTGGAAAGCGCTCTTTTGCCCGAGAAAAGCAACACTCTGGGGGACCCCTGTAACTTTGCTTGCAGCAGCACCTTGGGGTGTTTTCTGTGTTCTCCAAGTGAAAAGAAGCCTGTCCGGAGCCCGTGGTAGCTCCAGCTGCTTTGGAACACATTCTGCCACACTTGCTGTTTCTGCATGTCTCTAGCTGCCACAAAGCGCTGGAAAGCGCTCTTTTGCCCGAGAAAAGCAACACTCTGGGGGACCTCTGTAACTTTGCTTGCAGCAGCACCTTGGGGTGTTTTCTGTGTTCTCCAAGTGAAAAGAAGCCTGTCCGGAGCCCGTGGTAGCTCCAGCTGCTTTGGAACACATTCTGCCACACTTGCTCTTTCTGCATGTCTCTAGCAGCCAGAAAGCGCTGGAAAGCGCTCTTTTGCCCGAGAAAAGCAACACTCTGGGGGACCCCTGTAACTTTGCTTGCAGCAGCACCTTGGGGTGTTTTCTGTGTTCTCCAAGTGAAAAGAAGCCTGTCCGGAGCCCATGGTAGCTCCAGCTGCTTTGGAACACATTCTGCCACACTTGCTGTTTCTGCATGTCTCTAGCAGCCAGAAAGCGCTGTAAAGCGCTCTTTTGCCCGAGAAAAGCAACACTCTGGGGGACCCCTGTAACTTTGCTTGCAGCAGCACCTTGGGGTGTTTTCTGTGTTCTCCAAGTGAAAATAAGCCTGTCCGGAGCCCATGGTAGCTCCAGCTGCTTTGGAACACATTCTGCCACACTTGCTCTTTCTGCATGTCTCTAGCAGCCAGAAAGCGCTGTAAAGCGCTCTTTTGCCTGAGAAAAGCAACACTCTGGGGGACCCCTGTAACTTTGCTTGCAGCAGCACCTTGGGGTGTTTTCTGTGTTCTCCAAGTGAAAAGAAGCCTGTCCGGAGCCCGTGGTAGCTCCAGCTGCTTTGGAACACATTCTGCCACACTTGCTGTTTCTGCATGTCTCTAGCAGCCAGAAAGCGCTGTAAAGCGCTCTTTTGCCCGAGCAAAGCAACACTCTGGAGGACCTCTGTAACTTTACTTGCAGCAGCACCTTGGGGTGTTTTCTGTGTTCTCCAAGTGAAAAGAAGCCTGTCCGGAGCCCGTGGTAGCTCCAGCTGCTTTGGAACACATTCTGCCACACTTGCTGTTTCTGCATGTCTCTAGCAGCCAGAAAGCCAGAAAAGAAGCCTGTCCGGAGCCCGTGGTAGCTCCAGCTGCTTTGGAACACATTCTGCCGCACTTGCTCTTTCTGCATGTCTCTAGCAGCCAGAAAGCGCTGGAAAGCGCTCTTTTGCCCGAGAAAAGCAACACTCTGGGGGACCCCTGTAACTTTGCTTGCAGCAGCACCTTGGGGTGTTTTCTGTGTTCTCCAAGTGAAAAGAAGCCTGTCCGGAGCCCGTGGTAGCTCCAGCTGCTTTGGAACACATTCTGCCACACTTGCTGTTTCTGCATGTCTCTAGCTGCCACAAAGCGCTGGAAAGCGCTCTTTTGCCCGAGAAAAGCAACACTCTGGGGGACCTCTGTAACTTTGCTTGCAGCAGCACCTTGGGGTGTTTTCTGTGTTCTCCAAGTGAAAAGAAGCCTGTCCGGAGCCCGTGGTAGCTCCAGCTGCTTTGGAACACATTCTGCCACACTTGCTCTTTCTGCATGTCTCTAGCAGCCAGAAAGCGCTGGAAAGCGCTCTTTTGCCCGAGAAAAGCAACACTCTGGGGGACCCCTGTAACTTTGCTTGCAGCAGCACCTTGGGGTGTTTTCTGTGTTCTCCAAGTGAAAAGAAGCCTGTCCGGAGCCCATGGTAGCTCCAGCTGCTTTGGAACACATTCTGCCACACTTGCTGTTTCTGCTTGTCTCTAGCAGCCAGAAAGCGCTGTAAAGCGCTCTTTTGCCCGAGAAAAGCAACACTCTGGGGGACCCCTGTAACTTTGCTTGCAGCAGCACCTTGGGGTGTTTTCTGTGTTCTCCAAGTGAAAATAAGCCTGTCCGGAGCCCATGGTAGCTCCAGCTGCTTTGGAACACATTCTGCCACACTTGCTCTTTCTGCATGTCTCTAGCAGCCAGAAAGCCAGAAAAGAAGCCTGTCCGGAGCCCGTGGTAGCTCCAGCTGCTTTGGAACACATTCTGCCGCACTTGCTCTTTCTGCATGTCTCTAGCAGCCAGAAAGCGCTGGAAAGCGCTCTTTTGCCCGAGAAAAGCAACACTCTGGGGGACCCCTGTAACTTTGCTTGCAGCAGCACCTTGGGGTGTTTTCTGTGTTCTCCAAGTGAAAAGAAGCCTGTCCGGAGCCCGTGGTAGCTCCAGCTGCTTTGGAACACATTCTGCCACACTTGCTGTTTCTGCATGTCTCTAGCAGCCACAAAGCGCTGTAAAGCGCTCTTTTCTCGAGAAAAGCAACACTCTGGGGGACCCCTGTAACTTTGCTTGCAGCAGCACCTTGGGGTGTTTTCTGTGTTCTCCAAGTGAAAAGAAGCCTGTCCGGAGCCCGTGGTAGCTCCAGCTGCTTTGGAACACATTCTGCCACACTTGCTGTTTCTGCATGTCTCTAGCAGCCAGAAAGCGCTGGAAAGCGCTCTTTTGCCCGAAGAAAAGCAACACTCTGGGGGACCCCTGTAACTTTGCTTGCAGCAGCACCTTGGGGTGTTTTCTGTGTTCTCCAAGTGAAAAGAAGCCTGTCCGGAGCCCGTGGTAGCTCCAGCTGCTTTGGAACACATTCTGCCACACTTGCTCTTTCTGCATGTCTCTAGCAGCCAGAAAGCCAGAAAAGAAGCCTGTCCGGAGCCCGTGGTAGCTCCAGCTGCTTTGGAACACATTCTGCCGCACTTGCTCTTTCTGCATGTCTCTAGCAGCCAGAAAGCGCTGTAAAGCGCTCTTTTGCCCGAGAAAAGCAACACTCTGGGGGACCCCTGTAACTTTGCTTGCAGCAGCACCTTGGGGTGTTTTCTGTGTTCTCCAAGTGAAAAGAAGCCTGTCCGGAGCCCGTGGTAGCTCCAGCTGCTTTGGAACACATTCTGCCACACTTGCTGTTTCTGCATGTCTCTAGCAGCCAGAAAGCGCTGTAAAGCGCTCTTTTGCCCGAGAAAAGCAACACTCTGGGGGACCTCTGTAACTTTGCTTGCAGCAGCACCTTGGGGTGTTTTCTGTGTTCTCCAAGTGAAAAGAAGCCTGTCCGGAGCCCGTGGTAGCTCCAGCTGCTTTGGAACACATTCTGCCACACTTGCTGTTTCTGCATGTCTCTAGCAGCCAGAAAGCGCTGGAAAGCGCTCTTTGCCCGAAGAAAAGCAACACTCTGGGGGACCCCTGTAACTTTGCTTGCAGCAGCACCTTGGGGTGTTTTCTGTGTTCTCCAAGTGAAAAGAAGCCTGTCCGGAGCCCGTGGTGAGCTCCAGCTGCTTTGGAACACATTCTGCCACACTTGCTGT